>NC_083727.1:69064347-69368804 GCF_028564815.1 Eubalaena glacialis | reverse complement strand
GAAGAGCATAAGGCACCTTACAAGGACACAGAAAGTACAAGGTAACACAAATAAGAGTTAGGTGAAGCAGAAAAAGGCAAATAATAAGGAATGGGGCATAAGAGGAAGGCAGGAAGGGTGCAAACGTGCATATCTTAAAATCCCGTGCACTGGCTGCGAGACGGCCACACGTCTGCCTCTACGCTTTTTGAGGGAAGGACTCAGGAGGAGACCCGATAGTCTCCTTCTTCCCTGCCCAAGTATAGAATTACTTAAGATATAGACGTGGACATCAGACAGACAGAAATGAAAATGACAACAGCAGTAGAATGCACGGCTGAGTCGTGCAACCAAATGTTCGCCAATGCTCTCCACAGGCACGCCTCCTCCGCGGCCTAGCCCTCGGGACTGCCCTCCAGTGGGAGAATTTGGAACTGCAGCAGGTGCCCTCAGCCAGGAGGTCTGGGGCAGAGGAGAGGGGTGCAAAGAAGCCAGGTCCTCGATGCTCACAGCCCTTTGCAAGGTAAGCGCTACCCAAACAAGAAACATCAACTGTTGGCCATCCGTCCCCCCACCAGCCAGGGACTCCTCCTACACTACGAGAGAGTGAGAGAATCCACCTGGTCCATGAGATGGAGACAAACCAATTGCTCAGGAGAAGCCCAACTCTCCTGGTACTAAAACCAGACAAAACTGTATCCCTTGGTTCTTTATTATAGAGACTCTGTACGCCCTCAGACACGTTCTTGTGGAAGCGCTCACCACAAGCTCCGCATCACCCCGGACCCGGCTCCCCTCTCGAGCACGTGGTTCCCTCCCGACTGGAGCAGCAGACCGACAAGGCAAGATCCCAGGCCATTCTGCACGTGGTGCTGAGGAGAGACACGATGGCCCTCCCCCGCGCAGCCAAGCCTCTCTAGCTCAGACTAGACCTAACCAGCTTTTCCCAACAGACTCAGGGGCGTATTTACTGCCAACAGTTAGAAGGAGAGCAGGTGAAAAAGAACAAAGAAGTAAAGGACAAAAAAAAAAAAAAGAAGAAGAAGAAGAAGGGAAAGTGAGCAAGCACTTTAATGTACGGTGGCATGTCGACAGCGAGTGCATAGCCCGGCTCCTGTGTCAGCACGTGGAGGACCTCCACGGGAAGGATGCTCCCCCTCTTCCCTCACCCCCCTCTCTCTCTCCCTCACAGTGGAAGAGGGGTCCCTGGATGGTGCGTGGCTGGAGGATTACCTGGATGTTAATGTATCTTATCTGGATAAAGTTTACCTTAAGCATCAAGGATCTGGGTTCTTGCCACCCCTCTCCCTGGCCCTCGAGCTCTTGGCTGAGTGCGCCGGCCGCAGTTCCAAACTCTCCCACAGGAGGGCAATCCCGAGGACTAGGCTGGAAGGGAGGTGTGCCGGTGGAGAGCATTAGCAAACCGATTCGGTTGCACACCTTGGCCATGCATTCTATTGCTTTTGTCATGTTCATTTCTGTCCGTCTGATTTCCACTTCTATATCTGAGGAATTCTATCCTTGGGCAGGGAATAAAGGGACTATTGGGTCTCTTCAAACCCCTACAAAAAGATACACAGGATTCCTCTAACTGAAAGATGTTAAACCTGAGAATGAGCTACTCCAGGACAGGTGTCATGCTTTATCTTTGTATCGTCATATTGATTATCAAAATGCCATGCACCTAGTAGCGTTCAATTATTATTCATTTCAATTCCCCTGTGATTTTCAGTAAGCTGTTATACTAGGATTCAAGAAATATGGCATCTGAGAGTTATCCAATTTTCATCATCAAAATCTATGTTTTTGTAAATCTCATCCCAGAAATATCTATAGTGAGGGCGGTAGAGATACAGTGGGTGAGAGGAAGCTTGTTCTCAGGTGGTGGTCAGAGCTTAAATTTTATGGCTCCTTGTATCATGATACTTTTCCATAAATTCTAACTCAAAACATTAAGGAACATTTCCTAGAGTAAATGCAGGAGCTATACTTAAAATCTGTGGGGGGAAAAGGAAACTGTAGCTCTTAAGCATGAGACAAATCTCTCTCTCCCACTACTTTTCTTGAGTAAACTCAAAGATCCTCATTTGACCTGAGTTTTAATCTATTTCTGGATCCATGTGGAACAGCAAATCTGCTCCTAGGAAGCATTACCACTGTGTTATTTTTAATGTTTTGGCACAAAAACTTCCCTGACTAATCAATTATTTCCAGCTCAGCTAAGCCTTCCACCTAAGACTCAATATTCTGTCAGGGCCTCTTTGCTCACCTCAGAGCCCTTAGAGCAGACGGGAAGCGATGGGTACTTCATCTGTAAAGTTCTTCTCAGAATGAGAAGAGCTAAGATGAACTTCTGAAGACCATGGAGTAATTTCACAATCTGTTTACCAGCTTTCTTCAAAATCTTTCCTTAATGATCCCCTCTCTCAAGGAATTATTATCATTAAGCTAATTTAATGAACTGAGGTAACTATTATGGGGGGAAATTAGAAAATATTAAAGTCTAGTCACTTCCTGCTACAATGGAATTGAAAAGATAACAAATGAATAGCAACATCCCACGCAATAAATGACTGGACCACCAATTTACATGTAAGAAAATACAGGCAGTAAATTAACAAGGATAGAAATGCTTGCCTCAATAGCAATGAAACTAATGCCAATTTAAATAACTTCAGGTTATCATCACTCATCTATTTAAACAATTATTAAACGTCCAGCATAGCTCCATTTCTTCCCTCTTTGTGGACATACTATATACTACAACGACATACTATATATCGTTATAGGTATCATATATACTCACATATAATCACACGTAATATATTACATATAACCATATATGAGATATAAGACCTCATATCATAAGTAATCATATATTATATATAATACATCATATTATATATGGTGCATCATATATATTATAAAGCCAACAATATAATAATTATTGCTTTAAGCAGTCATTTTTTAAAATTAAGACATGAAAAGAGAGAAAAAAACCTTTTATAGTCTCATATTTACCCATGTATTTAACATTTTTGGTGCTTTTCATTTCTTCCTATGGATTCGAGTTACCAGCTGATAGAATTTCATTTCAGCCTGACTGACTTTCTTCAATATCTTTTTAGGGTAGGTGTTCTAGCAACATATTCTTTCATCTCTTGTTCATCTGGGGATGTATTTCTTTCGCCTTTATTTGTGAAGGATAGCTTTGCTTGACACAGAATTCTTAGTTGATAGGTTTTTTCTTTGAGCACCTTGACTATGTCATCCCACTGCCTTCTAACCACCATCGTTCCTAGTGAGAAACCAATCCTATTGCTTTCTGTTCTGTATTCTTTTGTTCTTCTTGTTTTTAATGTTTCTATATTCAGATCCATTTATCTTGTTTTCCATGATATTTTCATCTCTTTAACAGAGAGAAATTTATTTCATTACCATCCAGACTAAATTTCGTATTGTTTCTTTTCAGATTTTGCAAAGGTTTGTGGTATTGCTGCTGTTGTAGCTGCTCGTTTAACTTTTCAATCTGTTTGTATCGCTTTGTATGGATGGTGAGTGGGTCCAAGTTCATTCTCCTCCAAAGTCATAGCTTCTAGTCCTGGTACTGCTTCAAGTCTATGAAACATCCAGCTGTGGGAGGTTTAACTGAAGTGTGGATGCAGCAGAACTAAGCACTGAGAACCTTCAGAACGCAGACAAGCAGATGGTATTAGCAAAGGTCCAGCAAGAGGTGGCAGGATGAACGACAGATGGGCAGGCCTGTCAACAGAGATCCGGCAACACCCAGAAACATAAGCCGGAGGATGACCAGCAGCCTGGACATCTACGGTCAGGTTAGCAGAACATAGCCAAGTGCTGGGATCAAAGCAGGAATCCAGCGTGACTCTGTGGAAAGGACTTGGGCTTTGACATTAGAGACGCATATCTCCCTCCTGCTGGTGTGATCTGGAGCAAGCTCTTAACCTATCTGAGCCCTATTTTCCTATCTATAAAATAGGGCTAATAATACGTATTATGATTGCAGGGTTGCTGTCAGGACTAAAATCAGTAGTGCAGTACGTGAGACATTTAGGTGTTTAATAAATGGTAACTGCCTATAGCATCACAAACGAATGGGACTGATAATATAAGAAGGGCCTCACTTCTAGAGGACCTGTGAAAGCACAGATGCAGGGAGTGGGTGAACAAGGCGACGATTCAGTTCTGAGAACTCAGAACCAAGATAAGATTCCATTTACCTGCATGAAAGCAAAGAGAGCTGCACTGCGTTCAGAAGTCACCTAAATATAGTATCAGGACTCCTCACACTCCTATTTGAAGCATCTGATGACACTGATACAAAATGAACAACATTTAACAGTTTGTGAAGTTCTTTTTCTGCAATGCGGCCAAGACACTAACATCCTGTTCCAGTTCCCATGACTCAGTAACAAATTGCTCCAGAATTTAGAGGCTTAAACCAGAGACAACATTTATTTTGCTTACAAATCTTCAATTTGGGCAGGACCTGGTAGGGTGGCTTGTCCATGTACCACTCAGCATCAGTGAAGGTGATTGGAAGCTGAGGACTGCAGTCATCTGAAGACTTTCATTCACATGATGCTGGCTGCAAGCTGAGACCTTCACAGGGGCTGTTGGCTGGAACACCTACTTGTGGCCTCTCCATATGACTCAGACTTGGACCTGGAGTTCCTCATAGTATTATGGCTAAAGGTGAATGGTGAGAGAGAGAGAGGAGATTCAATGGGAAAAACATAAAACCCTATCCTTGATGGAGGAGTGTCCACATTACAATTTTAAAAGAGCATGTTGGGTGGAATATAGTGATATAACCATCTTTGTAAAGAAAAAGATCTGCCACTCAGCTTTAAAAAAAAATATGCAAAAACTTGGAATCAAAAATAAATGAAATTAAATTGAAAAAGTAATTTGATCTAAGTGAAAAGTCATGATTCACAGAATGATATATAATGCAGTTTTGCAGCTGTGCACATTAAATCATTATTTTGGGGGACAGTCTTCTTAAAATAATGACTAACTTTTGAAGTAAATGCTAATGCTTCTTAAGTAGACTTTGTCTCCTGGTTTTCATGTAGTTGTGATATTACTACAGCCTCCTTTAGTGTATGATAAATTTCTACAAATATTTGTGCAAGTTACACATTATCACCAACTTTCTTGAGAAACAAAAATTCAATATTTAATATTTCATAAAACATGAACTTTTGTTTTTTGAACTCATCACCAGCAAGAGTTTATTGCAAAATTAACAGGTAACCCCAAGCAATAAAATAAAGTGATGTATACATACTATGGAATATTATTCAGCCTTAAAAAGGAAGGAAAATCTGACAAATGCTACACAGATTAAACTTGAAGACATTATGCTAAGTGAAATAAGCCAGTCACAAAAAGACAAATATTCTATGATTTCACTTATATGAGGTATATAGAATAGTCAAATTCATAGAGGCAGAAAGTAGAATGGTGGTTGCCAGGGACTGAGGGGAGAAAGGAATGGAAAGTTAGTGTTTAATTGGGTGTAGAGTTTCATGAATAATGTTCTGGAGATGGTTGGTGGTGATGATTGTAGAACAATGTGAATATACTCAATGACACTGAACTATACACTTAAAAATGGTTAAAATGGTAACTTTATGTTACATATATTTTGCCACAATAAAAAAAGTAAGAATATAGATAAATAAACTGATGTATATTTATTCCACATACTAAATGACAAGCCATTGTTAAAGAGATATTCAGAATACTCTGCGTGCCCTACGGAAGGACTGCTCTGTCCCCATATCTTGTACCTATTTTGCTTGTTATACATAATCTATAATTTTCCAAGTTCCCCACTGACCCCACCAACTGGAAGCCTGATGGCTTCATGCAACTTGTTCATATGAGCAGCCAGTGGGCACACCAAGTCGCTGGTCAGAGCCAGTAGCAGCATCAAATACCTCATCCACCAAACTGGAAAGAAATAGCTAAATATGGAATCAGGGTGCACTTTGTTTTATTGATGAGTATGTCCTCATACAGCATGCTACACTTGAAAGGGAGGTGTTAGTAACTTTGCAACAAGAATGGGTTAGGAAAAAGGAAAAGTGTTACCACAGTTCATCTTTCAGATTTAGCACATACTAAGGTGAGAATTCTTTTCCCTACATGCGCCTTATCCACTACTAGACAAGACCATGACAGAGGTGAGAAGTTCCCCATAGAGATGGTACCAACCTATCCTAGATTATTTTAATGCAACTATTAACAATAATGCCCTCTTTAAAAATTAAGACATCTAGGGAAAATATTAAATGGAGGAGGGGCTACATTTTCATAGCATAACACGGGACTGCCCCAGGTATACTGGGACTTATGGTCGCCCTAAAATGGGGGTAATAATTAAACATACCTGATTACAAGAATCATTGTAAGAATTAAATGACATAATGATGTGAAAGCATCTTGTATAATCTAAAGTGCTATAGATATTTCTATATATTTATCCATGTGTGTATTCCCATCCACTGATTATTTCAAAAAGAATGTTACCATCAGTTTGTAAATTTCCATAAAGTATCTTGCTGTGATTTTAATAGGCGTTGCATTAAATCCATGTATTAACCTCGGGAGTATTGTCATTTTCACTATTTTTTACTCTTTTAAATAAATAGTATGGTATAGCTCCCTACTTACTCAAGTCTGCGTTTATTGTCCTCATTAGAGTTTTATAGTCTTCAAATAAATCTCCTTGTCCTGAATTATATTCATAGCCAAGGGTTTAATGTCCTGTTGCTATTTTAACAGAATCTACATCTTCATTGCATTTTCCAGCCTTTCATCACTAGTATATAGGAAGATGTTTTCGTCTGTGTGGTAAATTAATCTTACATCCTTTCCTCACATGTTCACCCCACTTGATATCTTTTGCCTCCTGTGGTTCCAATTCTAAAGTCTCTACCCCAATTTTATTCCCTGAGCATCAAACCCCTCTCTACAACTCCGGGCTGCCCAGACACCCCACAGGTACCTCAAACTTATGATAACCTGAAGAAAATTCATCTTCTTCCCAGAATCTCCTCCTCCTTTGATATTTAAAATTTCAGTGAGCCACATATACTGTTGTACATGACGGAAACTCAGAAGTCAACCTTGACCCTGTCTCATCTTTCACTATCACCACCTATCACACACCAAGTCCTGGACACTCCACACCCTTCATATCTCTTGAACCCAATGTCTTCTCTCTCTTAAGTTCAAGTCTTGAAACAGATCATTTTTGTTTGTTTGTAACTGTTCTCCCTCCTTCCATTTTTGTCTGACTCTCCCCTTCCCCTCAATCCCTCCTCACCCTTACACACACTCAAGTTGTTCTTCACACTACAGCCAAAGGGATCTTTCTGAAACCACACTGCTCCTACGATTAAAATCCTTCCAAATTTACCCATAACTTTTAGGATAAAATATAGACTTCATCCTCCTTTGAGGACGATGCACAAGACCGGTGGCTTGGTGCCTGTTTATATCTGCATCTTCATCTCTCAACACTGAACCACCTGCCCAGCCCTCATCCCCTTTATCATAGTCATGTTGATTCATTTCTGCTTCCCAAAGCAGCCATTCTGTTCTCTGGATTTAGTATGATTCACTTTCTCTCCATTCGGGAACACTCAGGTCCTTCAGGTCTCCTTTAAGAGTCTTCCCATGTCTCTCTCTTCTGGGTAAGACTCCACAGTCTGTCTCCAGAAGCAAAACTCATGTGTGCAGGAGGTGGGCATCTCTGAAGTGGGCTTTTTTTTTTTTTTTCTTTGTTTGGCCATCCCACATGGCTTGCGAGATCTTAGTTCCTTGACCAGGGATTGAACCCCAGGCCCACAGTACTGAAAGCGAGGAGTCCTAACCACTGGACCACCAGTGAATTCCCCCTGAAGTGGGCTTATACCAAGGACAACACAAGATGCTCTCTGCTCTTGAAGTCAGAGGAAAAGCAGATCACAACTGAAACAGATCAGACCTTGAGACGTGATGGTACACAAAACCAGGTACCTAAAATGGGAAGTGCAACTCACTCTTATATTTGTTTGGCATGCATGGTAAGAAAAGCAGAATATTTGTCACAATGGACTGAAAGCAAAGATCAATCATGGAGACAACTCCCAGCTCTGTGTGTCAGATTAAGACTCCTCCCACTTCTGCCAGGGTTGCTGGTGAGGGAAACAGATGGTCAGTATAATAAAGTGTGAAGTAAGGATCAGAGGGTCCGTGACATACCCTCACCGACATGGGAAACCTATTGTTTGTTGCTTGTTTGCTGGTTTTTAATTACCGACTTAAATAACAAGGTGTATCGTTCTGGGGTTATCATCTCCAGCAGTACAATGATTCAGAGCGAGTTTTATGAGCCCAAGGGGTAGTCTACTGGATTCCATGGGGGTCATCATGGAGGGTGGGAGTAGCAAAGATGCCAGTGGAAGATGTTTTTAATTTGATTTTTGCAGTAAGCTTCTATATTTAAATGTGTTAAAAGAGGAACGCATGAACAAACCCTAGTTTCACTGGTTATCTCTCAGCTTGCCAGCAAATTCTAGCATAGTGTAGGGGGAGAGGCCACTAACTTGTTACACTATAATGTTACGTTCCCAGTGGACCATTTACCCTTCCTGTGCCACTGACCTCTGCCAGGACAAAGCAAGGGTGGTCAGGGAGGGCAGTGCATTTTATTCACACCACCATATGCACTCACTTGAAATTGCATTCTAACTTTGAAACTAACAATGTTAGTTTCAAGAGTGAAACAGCAGAAACGAACCCAACATTGTAAAGCAATTATACTGCAATAAAGATGTAAAAAAATAATAATAATAATAAAAAAGAGTATTTCTTGTATTCAGCTACATGCTTGATTCTGATTTTGTCACTGTTGTTTAAACTAGGAATCAGCCCTACTTTTTCTGTACTAATGGATCCATCTCATTAAGTGTATGTAATATTCCCTATATTGCCCTGTAAACTTCACTATTTTAGTTTGTTTTCTCTTTCTATCTTACATAGATAGAGTGTAAAAATATGTTAAACTCCGTTTTGTTTTAAAAAACCAAGTGGAATATAATCTCTTTTTCTAACCTCATCTTATTACTTTTACTCTTATTAACTAAGTAAACATCTGGCAGAAATAAGACATGAATCTGTTTGAGTTTCTATCACTTTACTTTCCCTAATTGCCTCTTGTGATTATACCTTCTTTGAAATTTTATCTTTACACCTGGTAGTTCTCAGAGCATGTAATTTAATTCGGTGATTTACAAACTCAATCAGGTGGCAGACCTTTTGTAAGTAGTTATGATATTCTTATATTCATGATAACATCATAATATTTTAACAAATATTTATTGAGTATCCATTATGTGCTAGGTTTGGAGGTGCAATGGTGCATCAGTTCACTTTTGGTGCACACCAAATCACCCCCCAAATTTCGTGGCTTCAAACAACAACTATATACTGTTTCTCACTGTTCTTTGTGAAGGCAGGGCAGTTCTAGTCTGAGCCAGTGGGGAAGACCTTGGCTAGGCTTGCTCACGTGTCTATGGTCAACTAGGAGGTTGACTGATGACCAGTTAACCTAGGATGACCTCACTCACGTGTCCTGCAGTTGGCAGGTGCTGGCCGAGGTACCTACGTCTTCTCCACGTGGCCTCTCATCCTCAACACTTAAATGTCCGTAAGAATCAAACCGTTCAATTAATGATGATTGTATTTTCCTAAGATTTTCTAATAATATTTAATTCCCATCTATTCTCTCATATAGCAGGAATGGAAGTTTTAACAAAGAATTTGATGAGGGAGGGGAGGAGAGTGTTAAATTGAGGAAGTTATGTTCTTCACCTTATTTTTCTTCATGTTGGGAAAATATTGCGATCATCTTATTAGTGGGACACCTTTATTTTACAGTAGGGCATTTGAGAATGACACATCTAATTTACCTGTTGATTTCATTTTATAACATTAATCTTGCCCTTTGAGGAAGTCCTGGTCTATTTATCTCTTATTAGTGTCTTTCATCTACTTAAGATCCATAAAATCCCTTGTAATGATCTTGCCAACTGTGAAACTTTGC
This sequence comes from Eubalaena glacialis, assembly GCF_028564815.1. Taxonomy (NCBI): domain Eukaryota; kingdom Metazoa; phylum Chordata; class Mammalia; order Artiodactyla; family Balaenidae; genus Eubalaena; species Eubalaena glacialis. Next base: position 69,358,702 of record NC_083727.1, on the reverse strand, counting down.
TGATAACCCAAGTGGGCTTCTCCAGCCCTGGACATCATTTTCTTTTAAGGTTGACTTGACAAGGCTTCATAATTATGGTGATAACACTATTTCTCTTCATTTGCAGCGGTCAATTTCCCCTCCAGCCCTTCATTTCTCTGAAGCTGAGGATCAACAAGATTATTCTTATTTTAACATATTTAGAAGTTTTTCTGTTTTCTTATTAACAACTTGTCAGTGTCCCTTAAAGTTGTTAATATCGTGACAAGGGCGTATCTGCTGAGTGGAATGCTGGGCCTCCTATGAGATCAGAAGGTTGTTTTTCACACGCTTAACAAGTGTTTATCGAGCACTTGCAGTATGAAAGGCATCATGCTGGGCACGGCAGGAGTTACCAAGATGTCTTACAGAGTCCTCACCTACAACCGTACACTTATTCTCCGGGCTCTTCTATTGCTTCACATGCTCTGATTAATCACAGATCCTGTCATCTGTGTACATTTTCTTTGTATTAGTTCTCTCTTGAAAACTTAGCTCTGATGGAACTTTGCTGAGTTGGACATCCTCAGTTCTTTGTAGGGTAGTGCCTCTCTGCCACTTTTATGGATTTTTTTTCTATTGTCATTAAGCATAATTTGAATTGCAAATGTCAGTTATGTTGTAACAGGATGGTGTACAGTGTTGACTATTCACTAGACTAGCTGAGCATTGAAATTGGGAAAGGGTCTCCAGGCTTAAGTCTGGGAGAGAGTATAGAGTGTGTTATTCTACCCAGAGACAGAAGCATGACTACAGTTCTTTCCAGGAAAAAAAAAAAAAAAAGAAAATGTTTGTTTTAAATTATGAATCGCATTGCTGCTTACACTACTAGTTCCAAAGCTGATTGACATGATTGAACTCCGAGGCTCTGGAGTTCAAATTTTAGTTCCACCCCTTGCCTGTTAGATGACACTCACTTTCTAAGTCTCAGTTTCCTCATCTGTATAATGGGGGTGATCACGGAATCCAACTTAGAGAGCCGTGTGGGAAGTAAATGAGATAATCCACGTGTAACATTTAATATTGTACCTATAGTGAATTCAACATTTAATAAATAATAATTACTTCTATGTCTGTCTCCAATACTGGCATTTAATAAATGAAAGTTATTTGATTTTTCAGAAGTGTTTCATTGTAGCTTATGAATTTGGCCTCATCAACTATTCTCATGATGTATTCATACCTCTGATCAGGAAGAAATCATGACCGACTAAGCTTTGGGAATACAGATGTGAAAAGAAGTCAAGTAAATTTATTCCATCCCAATGGTGAGCCAATATTTGGTCACTGGTCACGTATGTCTTTAACTGTATTTGAATAGTGCTCCAAACAAAAACTTAAATATTCATTACTTAATAAATGCTATTTTATAAATCATTAGAAAAGTAACTTCCCAAGAGTCATATAATGAGATGGAAGATTTCAGCACTTCTGATTTACTTACAGGACTTTAGATACAAATCTGAAAATAGCACAACTTTCAAAATTCACAAGCAAAACAAAATGATGATAATATTTAGCTTTTAAAATTTAGACTCAAAAGCTTTCATACAATTTACAATTCTTTAAAAATAAAAAACATTGTACACAGAGATAATATCCTTATAAAACCATAACAGTAAAATTAAATGCCCAATATAAATTCTGAGAACAGCCAAAGAGAAAATGAAATGAAATGAAAATTTGTATTATTGGGTTTTCTCATTCAGAGCAAAGCTGTTCAGTTTCTGCAATATTTGGAAGCTATGAGAAAGTTTTTCACACCAGTGTTTTATCATTTAAATATGCAAAATGTGTCTGACGAATCCTGAGGCGACAGAGAAGACAAAAGTGAGTTTACTGAGAGATAGACTCCCCCTCCCAGTCAAGTCGCTAATCCTGGGGTTTTAGGCAGGTCTCTGTGCCTGAGGAAGGAGTTTAACACCATGATTCTCTGAAGTCCCTAGGGCAAGTCTGAGGTAAGGCACTGAGCCGTCTGTGTGTGATACCAGGGACAGAGGCTCTCAGAGAGCAACACACATGTAGATAAAGAACTTTATCCCCCATTGGAGTTTGAAAAAGAGGACCTGATGTTTGAAGACACTAAGAAGATTAAAGCTTAAGATTTTTTTTAAGCTTCAAAACACTATCATCCAGATGGTCCTTATTTAGAGTAGAGAGTTTGTTGGTTTTTTTTTTTTTATTTTTTTATTTTTAGCTGTGTTGGGTCTTTGTTTCTGTGCAAGGGCTTTCTCTAGTTGCGGCAAGCGGGGGCCACTCTTCATTGCTGTGTGCGGGCCTCTCACTATCGCGGCCTCTTTTGTTGCGGAGCACAGGCTCCAGATGCGCAGGCTCAGTAGTTGTGGCTCACGGGCCCAGTTGCTGAACAACCCAAATGCCCTCGTGTCTGCCCCACAAATGCCAACATTCCTTTGCAGGTAACTTCATCCGACATGGAGAAATAGGGGATAATCTATATGAAACCATTTGGTGATTTGTCCCTAATATCTGTTTCAAAACCTCCATGTGAGCAGGCAGTTCTGAAGGCGGATGCAGAGTGGCTGGAGGCTGTGTGCATGCCTACTTTGTAATAGCAGCCCGGCTCTGTGCAGGCCTCTCCCTTCCCCCGCACGGCCATTGTCTCCGCGAAGTAGCTCTTATCCCAGCCCTAGGCGTGGGGCTGACTGGTCGAAAGGCAATTCCATCCCTGTGTGTGTAAATGGGGAAAGAGTGGAATGTGACTGTTACTCACTAGCAAAGTAACAGGAGGTAGGGGGCAGGGGGTGGAGGGAAGTTCTGGAAAAATCATCCTTCTCAAACAGGATTTAGGAAGAGCCACTCTCACTTCTGATTCTAGACAATGTAGGGTCTGGAGGTGATGAGGCCAGCTCAGAGGATGGCGGGATGGAGAGAAGGAAAGAATCTGGTCCTTGACAAATGGCTGAGCCACTGACCCAGCAGCCAGAAGCCAGCCTGCCCCTACACCCCCGCTGGCTGAGATACTAAATGCCTTGCGGTTTATGCCACTGGGTCAGAAGTTCTAGACTTGCTGCTCACCGTGTCTTCACTGCTAGACCCAGCACAGGATGCCAGGCTCTGAGCCCAGCAGCTCTCAGATGCTGACCGTGACCTCAGATGCACCAGGACTGGACCATGCTAGCTCATTTCCAGCCCCTGTGCCCACCAGCAGGGCGCTGGCCATGTGTGAGGGGAAGCCCCATTCTCCACATCTAGGAGGGGCCTCCGCAATGGGAACCCTCCTCACTTCTCCCCACCTACCTCTTACTCTGCCCCAGAAGACGGGGAATGATCTGATTGCTGAGCTTGGGAAAAAGAAAAGAGATCTCTTGGCTCAGCTTCTTCTCTCCCTCCTGGAGGTGCCATCTCTGCCCTTGTGCTGTGCCGGGGATGAGGTGAGCAAGTCTAATTCAAAAGCAAAGTACCAGTAAGCCCACTTGGCCACGGTTCAAAGCCACTTCTCCAGCCTAGCTGTGTCAGGAACAAACACGGTATTTTGACCCGTGTCTGTCTGAGCCCAGCGTCACCCTCTTCATTGGTTCTAAACTTGGGAAAGAAAGACAGGGCTGTTGTTTCACCCCTTTGTATTAGTTAAGGTAAAAACTAAATTGCTGTAACGATGTGGCCAAACAGGACGGTGGCTTAAATAAGTCAGATGTGATTTCTTCGCTCACACATAGGACAGGTGAGTGCTCTAGATTTTCACTCATTTGGGGACCCATGTTCTCCCACCTTGTGACTTTGCCATCCCCGGTGTTAGCGTCACACACATGCTGGAAGCTGCATCTTTGCCACATCACATTCCAGTTCACGAGGAGAAGAGAGGGTGGAGGGACAGATGCCCAATGTCGTACGCCATGACCCAGGGGCGACGCACGTCCGTTCCACTTAACTCCAAACCAGTCCCATGGGCACCCCGGACTCCAAGGCAAGTGTGTCTCTAGCCTAGTGGCTCTACTCCCTAGACCTCTCATTTCTCTGGATGAGTCACTGACTCCAGGGTTTACTGTCTCCTTCCACAAGATAGAATAATAAAGTCCACTTAGCTACACAAGGCTGGGCCATAACTGAACATCGGTGAAGAGTGTGGTCCTTCCTGGACAATGTGACTCCCAGGAAGCAGCTCCTTCGTATCAGTGCTTCTCAGTCGTGCTTCATGGGCTTCTCCTGCCCATTCCAGGAGGGGAAGGAGCTGAGCTTTGTCCACCCGGCTGCTGTGATTGGGAGTCAGGTGCCTGGTGCACGACAGACGCTTAATAGTTTGAACAATGAATGAATAACTGGGTGGGTGGGTGGGTGGATGGATGGATGAAGGGATGGAATCAATCCTCTTCACAGTCTAACACTCTCTCCTGTGGGCTAGGCCAGAGCACCACACCTGTTCCAAAGTGGGCAGTCCCCAGGCAGGAACACTCTGAAGCCTGGCCAGCAAGAAGCAACACCTAAGTGGAGAAAGAATGGCCGAGAATAGTAACTTTTTTTATACCCTTGTTCTTTGTTTTCTTTGCTGTGATGTCTTGCTCTAAAGATGACACTGGCTGTGATCTCTCCAAAACTTAAAAGTTCCCCCAAACTTCCCTTCTCTGAAGTTTCTGCTGCCTGATGTTGGCTATTTCTCTGGGATTTAAGTCATGAAGGAAGAAGAACAAGGGTCTGTGTGCGCTTCGGGGTGTAGGGGGTGTCTGTGCGTGAAGGCAGGCCCTGGGGAGGGCGGGTCTGCACACCTGCTGGCACTGCTGGGGCTGCAGCCCTGACCAGGCAACAGGTCGGTCACAGCAGCCAAGAGAGAAGGTGCACCTGTGGACCCCAGAGGGATTTCCCAATCCCCAGCACGCAGCAAGCCAGCACGCTCTCTCGTAACAGCCCAAGCTCCGCTAACAAGTTCAATGCCTCAGTTTCCCCTATAAGAAGGTCAGTTCTCTATATCTGTTTTTGTGTCTTAGATATGCTGATTTGTATCGTATTTTAGATTCCCCATATAAGTGATATCCTATGGTATTTGTTTCTGTTTCTGACAAACCATAATGGAAAAGACTATGAAAAAGAATATATATATAAATATATGTATAAATATATCTGAGTCACTGTACTGTATAGAAGAAATTAACACAACATTGTAAATCCACTATACTTCAATACATTTTTTTTCCAAAAAGAAGGTCAGGTACCAATTCATCACGTTTTGAGGAAAATGAATAAATAAGGAAAAGACGAGTCAGGGGTCACACAAATGAGAAACTGGACTTGGGTAGCTCTCCCCGGGCTCTTTCCTGAGGCCGGTCCTCACCCTTTGGCTCTCTGTCCCTACAACGCCATCGTTTACATCACTCGTCTCTCAAACAGCTCAGACCCGTTGAGAAGAATAATCTTCCGCCCCACCTTCTGAGTTCCCCTCTGGAGAAGTTCCTGGAGCCTATAGTGTGAGCAGGCCCATGAAAGGGCTTTGCAACCATGGATCTGCCCTCCTGGTAGCGTCCTCTGAGAGACTCAAGAAACCTCCTTCGTACAGGAGGACTTGTCCTAGTGAGCAGGTTAGACACCTGAGGAAGAAAGGAGACTTCTCCATGGAAATGCTTTTATCCTCCTGAGTAACCCTCTCCAGGGTGGAGATCAAGCCCCAAGGGCTACAAAGTCAGGGTAGCATCACCTTGCACTTGGAGACACTCTTTCATCTACCTGACCTGAGTTGAGAGGGAGAGAGGGAGGGAAAGAGGGGTATTTTTTGTAACCTGTTTCTGAAACCTGGTGATCACAACCAATGGCATCCCCCAGCCCCTCCTTCAGGAAAGGACTTCATTGGAAACTCCTCGGAGGCAGGACGCACAGGGCGCCTCAGCTGAGGCCCCATCAGGCCGGCCTGGGAAAGCCCCACACAAGGGGGTGGCAGGAAGCTGCAGCCGGGAGGGACAGAGGTTGCTGAAAGATCAGAGCAGGACTCCCGTATGTCCTACTGCCTGTTTGTCGTCAGTATCTGAGTGCAGGCTCTCCACTTGCTATGAAAGGCCCTGATAATTGCCTCAGAAAGCAAACATTTTGTTCCTTCCAAGGAGAGACTTTTCTTTTTAATACAATTCTGTAGGAAGAAGCAAACACTCCCTCGCTGAGGTCTGGCGATGACTGTGCCTATGGAGTCTTGGGTATACGGTGTACACTGCGGACTGAGGAGGTGCCCTCCCGGGCCCTGGGCTCCCCGCCCAACATGAGCATCTCTGGGTTTAAACTGACAACGTGGGCTTCCGGTCCTCCCAGCCCTAGCAGGTGTGCAGCCAGAGCACACGGTCTGTCACCACCGCCCAGAGCGAGGCCACTCCAGATCGAGGCGACACAGACAGACAGAGCCCCTCAGCCTAGCACAGGTTCTCGGTCTGAGGCGCATCGGAATCACCCGCAGAAACGCTCACAACACAATGATCGGGTTACACCACAGCCATTCAGCCAGGATTTCCAGGGGTGGACCCGGACATCACACCCCAAGTATGCTCTGGGGATCTGAGAAGTTTTTCAAAGTACAGATGCCTGATCCCCAGCAACCAAGTTTGAGAAGCATGTTAGTAAAAGTCTCCCAGCAACCAGCCCACAGGCTGCAGGGCAAGCGTCTTCCATTCCAAGCCTGCCCCTCCTGAGCGCTCTCCTCGGCCGCAGCCTAGACCCTGGGGGTCCTCAGGCATTGGCCAGCCTATAATTTGGGGTTGGAAACACCGACAGTTAAATAATAACGCTAATAACAACTGCCACATGCCCTGGACCAGGCATTCTGGAAAGAGCTTTTACCTATATTAGCAAATGCCATCCCCTAACCCATACAGGACTCTCCTCCTGAGACAGGAAACAGTTTCAGAGGAGTTAATTGACTGCCAAGGTCACACAGTTATTCAATGAAAGTGCCAGAATTCCAATCTAGGTCAACAGATTCCATGGTGTGAGCTTTTAACCACTTTGCGTCAAATTTTCTGGATTTTCTTTGCTGATATCCAATGATCCGAACCCCCTCATTTCTCCAAAAGCCAATTCTCCAAAACACAAGTTTGCCAAAAGCTAATCTGTCAACTTATCATGTCACTAAAAATCTCCACCAGCCATCTAAGAGTTGATAGCCATCCACGGTGCATCGTTGGTTTCAACAGATTTTGAGGATTCCATCCCCTCCCCCCAGGGTTTTCACGTTGCTGCATCCAGCCTGGTGGAGGAAGGCGGGAGGGCTGCCCCTCCACGGCAGCATCATTCTACTCCTGATGCTGGCTCTATGTAGGGCCTGTGTCCTGCCTTCATCAACACCCGCGCACGGGCCCCCGACCTGTGGGCCCCGTGGCAGTCGGGGACACCCTGCCTTTGGCCAGGTGCTTAAGACAGAGAGAGAGAGGGAAAGCGGGGGGATAGGGGAATCCCCCAAGCAGAGTAACAGAGAGGTTTCCCTCCAACCAGCCATCCTAGACCTGTCAGAAGCTATTCCTCTGTCACTTTGAGGTAAACTAATCATTCACCTAACTGATTTTCAATGAATCGACAAGAGCCCTCCATTCAAACCTCTGTGCATTATCCTGGCATCCTGGCTCACCCAAGGCCAAGCACAGGTCCTGCTGTGTTATGAACGCTTCTTCACTTCCCTCCTGCAGCAGACTGGGAGTCCTTCAAGGGCAGGGACCCCCTTTCACTTTTGTGCGTCCAGCACCCAACGCAATAGCTCTCTGACTATTAGAGTGGGTGACCTTAAAATTTATCATTCAACCTAGGACACGTTGAGGGTGGGAAGTGGGGTTAACTGGATGGGATAGTAGGACAAACAGCATAAATCAGGATGGCTCTGAGCAATAGGGATCCTGGTCGCTCTATTTGTATCAATAGTAGACAATCAAATGTTGGTTGGATTAATCAAGTCACGCAAATAAAAGACATTCATGCAAAAAAATTATTAATAAAAAACATTTTAATTTTTTAAATTAAATTTTGATTTAAAAAGTAAAATACAGACATTCACAGGATAGGCCCACTTCCTGTCAATTGTATGGTTTGGGTGTCTCTCCGTTGAGATAGGGCTTTCCATGACAAACTCTGGGCGATAGGAAGCCCGCCCGCACTGAGTGCCGAAGAGACTTGTCCCAAATCTACGCTCTGGGCTCTGGTTCCACTGAAAGGCTGATGGTATAGCACCCGGCACAGAGTGAACTGTCCATAGCACCTGCTGAATCGAATTAACACACTTTGTTAAAATGTTCATGTGGTTGAGGTCGAGGATGGTTGAATTGTGTCCCCTAAAAAGGTATGTGCAAGTCCTAGCTCCCGCTAACTGGGAATGTGACGTTATTTGGAAATAGGATAACAGGGTCTTTGAGGATGTACTCAAGGCGAGATGAGGTTATCTTGAATTAATCCAATGACTGATGTCCACATAAGAAGAGGGAAATTTGGACACTAACATCCACCCAGGGGAAAATGCTATGTGAAGATGGAGGCAGAGGGTGGAATGATATATCTACAAGCCAAAGAATGCCAAAGATTGCCAGCAACCACCAGAAGTTAGGAGAGAGACACGGAACAGATCATCCCTCAGAGTCTCCAATAGAAACCAACCCTGCTGACGTCTTGATTTTTTATTTCCCACCTCCGAATTGTGAAAGAATAAATTTCTATTGTTGTAAGCCACCCAGTTTGTGGCAATTTTTTACAGCAGCCCGAGGAAACTAATACAGATGGCACATGTTCATTGTGAATGAGAATAAAAATAGTAGTACAAACATCACCTGGCAGGCACAGTTCCTCACTCTCACTGCCACCCGCCTCTCCAGCCTCCTTTCCAACTACACTCCTCTGAGCATCTTCTACGCCAGCCACGTGGACTTGTTCATGGTTCAAGGACATGTTTTGCCATTTCTCAATTCTGTGCGTTTGCATATGCTGTTTCCTCTGCCCTTGTCTTTCACTTCCTAGGTTGACAGCTAACTCTGAAATGAAGCAGGACTCTGTGGTCCTTCCCCCTGACCCATGTCCTCTGCCTGCCTTCTGTCTGTGGAAAAACTTTAGCCAAAGAATAAGTTTAATCAGAGGAGTGAGAAAATACAGCAGCAAAGGAAAACAGTCAAACAGGACAAAACAATAATAGTTTAGTCAGTAAGCAAAGTCAAGGACATTTCGTTCCTTCTCAAGGGCTATAGATAATATTCTGAGCCATATCCTATGAGTTGTCTTGTAGATCCTGAAAACCCCACTCTGGTTCCAGAGCTGGGGGAGATAGCTGGTTAGAGCTACAATGGTGGGAGGTGTCAAGGTACAGATAGGGGATGGCAGAAGGGGTGGATGAGGTCCTCCAAGGAGAGTGTACACTGCAAAGGCAAAGTCGGCTGTCAACAGAGCCCTGAAGACACCACAACAAGCAGGACCCCTCTGTCAGGCGCCTCCTGGATGTCTTGCTCTGAACTGGCACTGAGGCTGCCCCATCGTGGTTCTGAATCTGTCTGTCCCTAGAGCTCTCTGGGCTGCCTCAGGAACAGCGTTCCTACGAGGGATCAGTGTTTCAGTCTGCCGTCTCTCCAAATTATTTTTCTGTTTGCTAATAATATTCAGGCGCAAAAAAATCTGGCTCTCAAGCTGGGGTTTCATGTGATGAAAATCCATATTCACCTTGAAAGGGAGTGTTTCAGATAACAGGTATTTATTTGACCAGACTCCATTATGCCCTCAGTACCATCCCTGCCTATGAGAAAAAAAGGCTTAGCCCAAGGTTTCAGAGACCATTGTTCAGGGTCCTTCAGTCCCTGGAACACAGTAACCCCAAGAAGAGACAGATTAAAAATGAATGAATGCGCTCTACTAGATGTCTTGCCGTCAAGGATATTTACGTAGATAAAAGAGCAAGGGGGGAGAGGGAGCTTCATTGCTAATGTTTTTTTTAAAATAATTATTAGGTGGGGAAAATTGGTGAAGAAATTGGGGGAAGGGTCAGGGTGACTGAGACAAAATTAAAGACCTGCATTAGGAAGCAAGGCAAGCAGAGGTGAGGCTGTGCAGACAAACGGTCTTTTTAGGCTGGTGTCGCGTGGAGGGCAGCACACAATAAAGCGTGGAGGACTTCAGGGTAAGGAGCAAAGAAAGCTTCCGCCCGGGCAGCTTCACCCAAAGCCTGGCCGGCCCCAAGTTCAATGCTGTGGGTGTCTGGACTAGCCCAAAGCCAGTAGCAGAGACTTGTGTAACCAATCAAAAAAGTCTCGGCTTATCTGTCTCCCTCAAAGAAAATATGAGGCTTCCTACACATTGTAATTTTTTGTGGCCATGGAGTAATTTTGTGCAGGTGCTGGGTTGTGGTTACCACCAAAGAAATGTGTGTTTCCTAATAGGAAATGAATTAAAATGTCAATTAAGAAAAAAACAAACCATCCCTCCCCCACTCCAAAAAACACACACACACTGAACCTTGAAACAAACCAATACTTTTTTTTCATGATCTTGTAATATCAACAGATTCGCCCCCCCCAAAAGAAAGAGTACATAGTGAATTAGAAGCAAATCTACGTATTTTCTGAAACTGCTGAAGTATCACACACTCAGAATATGAAAATGCTTTTCAAAGCAGGTTTGAAGCAAACAAAGATTGCATTTGGTTCAAGATGTGTTTCATAAAATATACTCCTATGCTATTTTGAGGAGGTAACTAAAATTTTGTCAATTAAATCCCTATAGAAAGCAGAATATACATACCTAGGATGAGGAATTGGTTAAGTGTTAAAACCTATATTATCTGTGAAACAGACTGGCTTTTGGCAAGTTAGATCAGTGGGTAGAGCTTACAGAGCACCAGAGCCAACATGAGGGCTGTGAGGGCCACAGGGGCCAACCGATCACTGTTTTGTTTGGGACCCTGAGCCAAAGGACCACCAGGGAGACCAGGATTGTGCTTCCCGTGAGGTGGAGCTGATATGAGTGCTTTTTTTCAAAGCACATAATCCATCCCACAGTACAGAGCCTGCTGGGTTCCAGCAGCATAGAAGGTTGCAATGTTCTCTGTTCATCAGAGTCACCAGGGGAGATTTTTAAATCTATAGACATTCAGGCCTCACCCAGAGATCCAGACCCAATAGCTGGAAGCTGCTGTGCAGCTCTGGAGTCGGTGGTTATAAAAGTCCCCCAGGTGGTTCGCATACGCAGTCACCACCAGAGCCCTGCCTTCGCCCTTCCGAGCTCGTGGGTGAGTCCCCTCCTTCCATTACATTTCTTCCTGGGTCAGGGAATGCTGCTACTACCCCCTCCTCCGAGTGTCTGCAGATGGCGTAACGCCCAGCCACACTGAAAGCTAGGAGAGACGGGCATTGTCTCTAAGCGAAGAGTGATGTGATCTGATTTGTATTTTAGGAGCATGACCATGTAGGCAGGATGGCAGAAGGAAAGAAGAAGGGGAGCCTGAGGGCAAGGAGACGAGTGGGCACGTGACCAAAGTCAGCTATCAGGGCCATGGGAGAGGGGGCCGGGGATTGGAGCACATGGGAAGGTGTCTGAGATTGAATCAAGAAATGTGTCCACTGTGTCTGGAAGGGGGAGGGCAAGGAAGGAACTGAGGGTAAAAATACAGGATGGGAATATGAGGTTAAGAGTGACAAGATTAACTAAGAAGAATTGGAGAAGGAGAAAAAGCATCCTTCCGCCTGGATGGATGCCCTCCTTGCCCTCCTTTCTCATCCATGGTCTTGGAACAGCTGCCATTACACCTGGTGCTCTGCACTCGGATTGCAATAATCTGTGTTTGTGTCTAGACTATGAGCTGCTGAAGGGCAGGAACTGGTATTGTTCATCTTTTTTTTTTTTTTTTTAGTCTCAGCACCTAGCACGGTAAGCATGAAAGAGGCACACAACACATTTTTGCTAAAAAGATGAGTGACATAATGGAATTGGGAACAGCCTCACTGGGAAATCTCCCTGTTATCAAGCCAGCTTTATGACAAAGACGGTTTCACGTAAACAGGAGCCAAAATGCCTTATTCACCTGGGCTGCAAATGGCTTACACGGCACGACGATTCCAGCAACATCCTTTGGGAGGAAGTGTTAATGATGAAAGGTTTTTCAGCATGAGTCATCATGTTTTGGTGCAGTGTGTGTTTTCCAGGGTTGGCAGCCTCTGACAAAAGTTCTTGGTCCTGGGAGGCGCCATCTTTCTGGACGTGGGAGAGGAGGCTGGGGACGGGGAGGGGACACGGGGTGGGGCTGAGACCAGAGGCTGCGTCTGTCCTTTGTCACAGACACAGTCGGGGTCGGGGTGGAGGTGGTGGGGGGATATGGCAGGGCAAGAAGTGAACCTGACCAGCACAATCTGGGGTAACGGGGGGTCGCCACGCAGCTCAGCCACAGAGAAAACCCTGAGTGGGATGCGTGACAGTGGTGACAGCTACAGAAGCAGTAATTTCCAAGGGCACAGGGAAACAGAGTCTATGGCTGTGTCGGAACGGCTATTCTTTGCTTTCAGATCTCCCTGCAATACCCGTTTCTTTTCCCCAGTTCCCTGAAATGACACACCGAATATGGTTAATTAATCAGTCAATCAATAGCCAGTAATATTCAGACACCTGCTAGATGCCCACCAGAGAGGAATCCACCAGTGTGCAAACTGGGGGGTAACCCAGGCCAGGGCACGTCTGACCCCAAATGTGCCTCAGGCAGCATTTAACCTGATGGTCCATCCCCACCTTCCGTACAGATGCTTTCTAAGTAGTTTGAGCCCTCCTGTACCAAGAAATTGATCATGTCAGCTACAGTTCTATTTTTCGCATAAAATCTCCCTGTGTGACCTTTTATTTCGAGCCATCTCCCTCTCCCCACCGTCACCAGCCCACGCCAACCCCCAAGGGGGAGAGGACCGCATTGCCAGTTAGAAGTATGAGAGCCACACTTCTCTGTCTGCAGTGCTGTGAAGGCTTCATTTTCACATTTCTCTTTGGCTGGAAGTGTTAACTCCCAGTTTCAGGAGTTCAGGGTGAGTTTTCCTTTCCTTCTCTATGAAATTCAGTATAAGTTTGGACTCACTTTCCCTGCCCTGCAGTTTCTTCTCTTCCATTTCTTATTTCCTTCATACCAGAAGTCAGCAAAATTCTGTGCTGGGCAGTGTCTATGGGTGCTGTTGTAGACAGCTTGGGAGGGTAAGACGGAAAGAAAGAGGAAGAAGAGAAACAAAGAAGAGACAACAGGGAAAACGGCTGCTGAGGCCAAAGGGGTTTCTCGAAATGGTTTTGGAAGCAACTCACTGCCTCCTGTTGTCTGCCTTGGGCGTTTGTTTTCAGTGCCTTGAACTCAGTCACCACTTTATTTATTCGGTTCTGTGAGCCTGATTTAGCTTTAAAATTACCTGATACATGTCTAAGCATACTCCCTACCAAGGCATCCATCGTGGAAATGAAGCCGCCTTACAAGAAAGCACAACTAAAACGGAAGGGACGAGTGTAAGCTATGAGACAGGAAAATATTAACATATAAATATTCAGAGCCTTATACTCTACCCCACTCGAAAGAGTTCTGGGCTTTTTCTATGTGCATAACAGAGGCTGTCAGAGGAGGACCTGGAAGCCTGTCCAAACGTAAAATAGGTAGCTAGTGGGAAGCAGCCACATAGCACAGGGAGATCAGCTCGGTGCTTTGTGATCACCTAGAGGGGTGGTATAGGGAGGGTGGGAGGGAGGGAGATGCAAGAGGGAAGAGATATGGGAACATATATATATGTATAACTGATTCACTTTGTTATAAAGCAGAAACTAACACACCATTGTAAAGCAATTATACTCCAATAAAGATGTTAAAAAAAAAAAATAATAATACAAAAAAGAGCAGAGAATAGGTATTTAAAGGCACAAGGAGTAAGGGACCCAAGCAGTAGTTAGTAGCACAACTGGGGAAAGAGAGATACTGGGGAGATGCTGCTATACTGGGGGGAATGGAGAAAAAAGAATTTTTAGGAATTTTCTGTGCATTATGACTGTAACCTGTCTTCAGCATTTTCTCCATAATGTAGTGAAGATTCCTGTTACTTTTAAGTATTTTGGGGTAATAGTCAGATTCTACTCCACGCTGAGAAAGGGCCATGTGGCAGCTCATCTTTATGTAGGTTACAGACAGGTGTGTCTGACAGCACTGCAGAAACTAAGTTTGAGGAAGAGCTGGCAAGGAAAGTGGTTGGTCGAGGAGGGCTGTTCAGGACCAAAAAAAAGCGGGGGAAATAAGACTCTCATAATGGTATGAAGAAGTTAGTCTCAATTTTTCTACCACACAGGCCTTAAATACTAAACTGGCATTTATGGGGTAATGATAATCATGTAAGAGCCCCAGGGCTCCGGACCTCCTCTCGGTAAAACAACCTCCTTGTAAATGTTAGTTTGTGGTTTCCTCTGTGGCCAAAGCAGCAATGCTGACGCCCCCCATCCCAATCGCAGGCTAATTAGAGACACCACATGAATGAGGCCAGGACTGGTCTGCTGGAAAGGCTATTAACCACACTTCACAGGAGATGAGGGGCCTCCTCTCTGCTCTCTCTTGGCAGTTTGTCTGGACGTATTATCCACCCTCTGGTGGGCTAAAGGGAACCTGTGAGAGACCAGCCCCCCTCCCTTAGGTTTTATTAAAATTATTAACAAATTACCGTAGGTGAGAAGTCACTTTATAGAAAAAAGAAGTGATCAGTTCCCCAAAATCACCGTTCAGGATATTTCAGAAGAGAGTTGCAGGGAGTTGCAGGGAGTTCGGGAGTTGCAGAGGAGGGGTGGGCAGGATGTTCCCCAGCCCCAATCCACAGCTCCAACTTCCTGGTTTTGAAAGCTGCACACCTGGGGCTGTACTGGGGTCCACGGGGACCAAAAAGCCTGCCCCCACCAGGCAGGGAGTTGTGGAAGCGCCAGGCTGGGCAGAGGGCTTGACCCAGAACCTACAGGCTCCAACTCTCACTGCCCGCCTCCTCACTGCTTCCTCAAGAAGGAAGTGGGAACTCCTCCACTCTGTGGGGTGTCATTTTGTCAAAACAGCCACAGCAGTCATACCCCGCACTAATAGCCCCAAGAATGACACAGGGAACCTTGAATTTTCCCTGAGGTCCAGGATCAAGTCTTGTTGCCCAGTATTCAAAATTATATAATCACCATGATCTCTGTTAAACTCTGTGAAATAAATAACATACACAAAAGATGAGAAATGTAACTCGTGTCTACATTAGAGCTCTTCCTATTTTCTCTATCAAATAAAACTTTTCTATTTTCCAATTTTCAGCCACCATCTAACTTTAAGGATCAGAAAATATCTCTTTTAATTGTGAAAATAATTACAGGTTACAAGTCCTTGCTCTGCCCCTAATTATCCCAGAGAAATAACATCTCCAAGCCTTGGTTTTCTCATCTACAAAATGAGAAGGCTGTGTGTATGACTTGCCCACGAAGGTCCCATTCAGTACCAATACTCTGGGAATCTGTGAGAAATTTGATTAGAAGTTACACTAATTTAGCCATAAGAGAGTACAGTCCTTACAAAACTGTTAGGAGTTCCAATTATTTGTATCTAACTTGACAGAACAAAATTAAACTTGGCTTGCCATAAGGGAAAATCATCATCTAGACAAATTCTATTTTCTCTTTTGGAGGACTTAATGGTCCAATCATTTATCAGATTTTGGTAAGGGCTTATTATGTGCCAGGAACTCTGCCAACCGTTGTTATAATCTTCACAACAGGGCCCGCTTCTATGGGATTGGTGCATTAGTTAAGGTAATGCTAGCTGCTGTAACAGATAAACCCCCAGCTATCAGTGGCTTACTACAAGAGACGTTCGTTCCTCACTCACTTGTAGCCCCAAATGGATGCTCCTAATTGGGGTGGAGGGAAAATGCTCTTGCAAGTAATGATTCAGGAGCTAAGGCTCCCCCATCTTGCATTTCTGCTGCCTTCAGGACATGGCTTATTGGTCACTGTTCTCAACTACCTTAATCTGGCAGAGGGGTGAAAAGCATGGAGGTTTTCTTAAGGACCAGTATTGTAAACGGCCCTCACAATTCCTGCTTGTATTCCATTAGCTCTCCTCAGTCACGTGACCATGCATCGCTACAGGGGAGGCTGTTTGCCCAGAGGAACAGTTTGGTCATCAGCTGTCAGTCTTTGCCTCAACAGGTGTTATCTCCATTTTGAAGATGAGGAACCTGAGGCTCAGCTAGTAAGTGGCAGCTTCAAATTTTAAACCCAAGACCCTTGATTGCAATGCAAATGCCACATTCACATAAACAGCAAACGGACTATACTTGTGAATGCTGTGACAGTGAAACGGGAAGAGAAAATGACAGAGGAGCTTGCTGGGGAGGGAGATTAACCTTGCCTATTGGAGGATGTAAGGAACAGAGGATAAGAGAAGTTAAGTAAACCGATAAGACCAGCCAACCAGGCAATGGCTAAGCTGGGACCCCAAGCCCAAAGCCCTCTTTCTGCTATGCTGCCAGATTGCCTTACATTCCATCCTGAAGGATGAAAATGTGTTTGTGGGCCCACAGGAAGAGGCAGGGCACTGCAGGCAGATGGAATGGCATGGATAAAAATCTGCAGGTAAGATGAAGCCTCCAGAGACAGAGCAAGTCACTTCACGTGGTCAGCTATCTGTTACTAAAGCCATCAAATTATCTATAGCCAGCCTGAAAGTAGATGACGTCTATGGAATATTATTTCTTGGAGAGCCCAATTGTTATATTGCCTGTCATTTTTAATTTTTGCATAAAATTGAACTTTATGGTTTTATGGTAATAAAATCCTTTCATTTATATCGTGTTCCTACCCACTAAGCTTTCACTAAGATATACTCTTTTATGTTACAGCTATCTACTTTGATTAAAGCAGTTACAGATTCATCTAATTCCACGTTCGAATAACTGCCCTGATCAATTTTTATTTTCCATACTTTCTCTTTTGATCCATTATCTCATTTCTCCAAAATGGCTCTAAGATCATTTGCAATGCCTGGCATTTTGCTCTATGTATAGGTGCTGACTTATACGTTTAATAGTTGTGCAGGGCTTCCCTGGTGGCGCAGTGGTTGAGAGTCTGCCTGCTAATGCAGGGGACACGGGTTCGAGCCCTGGTCTGGGAAGATCCCACATGCTGCGGAGCAGCTAGGCCCGTGAGCCACAACTACTGAGCCTGCGCATCTGGAGCCTGTGCTCCGCAACAAGAGAGGCCGCGATAGTGAGAGGCCTGCACACCGCGATGAAGAGTGGCCCCCGCTTGCCGCAGCTAGAGGAAGCCCTCGCACAGAAATGAAGACCCAACACAGCCAAATAAATAAATAAATAAATAAATAATAATTAAAAAAAAAAAATAGTTGTGCAAATCAACCTGGCTTAATCTGTGTTATTCATCATTTTTTGCAGCCTGATTAAAGTCATGAATCTCTGAAGTATAACTATGTTTTCAAGATTGTCATCTAAATTATGTAAATAACTAGCCCCATAATTAACTCTCTTTTGATGAACTTCCGTTCAGGTTCAAAGTATGTTCATCTATATTTATCACGTTCAAGGTGTGTGCATCTCCCAGACAGGCCAGCCTTTGCAGGAGGTGAGGCTCTCGGGGAAGAGCCACGTCAGCATCCTGACCAATGCGGCCTGCCCACGATCCCTTCTCTTCATGCTCAACTCACACGCTTGCCAGCCCTCAAGTCTGGAAGATTCTTTAAGGCATGCAAATTGCTGAATTTTTATTTCTCCTAACTACTTTTCAGGATCTTAAGGATAACCGCCATGTTTCTTTTTCCACATTCTTTCTGTCTCTGCCAGGGATAACTTTTCAGATCCTTCTGGAGAAATTCTTCATATTTTTCACCTTCACTCGGAGATAAAAAGACAACTAAGTGGGGATTACCTGGTGGCGCAGTGGTTGAGAATCCGCCTGCCAATGCAGGGACACGGGTTCAAGCCCTGGTCCGGGAGGATCCCACATGCTCCGGAGCAGGTAAGCCCGTACGCCATGACTACTGAGCCCATATGCCACGGCTGCTGAAGCCTGTGTGCCTAGAGCCCGTGCTCCACAGCAGGAGAGGCCCTCGCAATGAGAGGCCCGCGCACTGCAACGAAGAGTAGCCCCCACTCCAGGGAACTAGAGAAAGTCCGCGCGCAGCAACAAAGACCCAACGCAGCCAAAAAAAATTTTTTTTTAATTTAAAAAAAAAATTTAAAAATCATTATTAAAAAAAAAAAAAAGACAACTAAGCAACTTCCCTTTAATAATCAGGGACTCTTCTTTCCAGCAGGATGAGAGTTAAGGCTTCCGGGCTGACCTTTAGAAGGACCAGGTCGTTGGTACTGTTCTTGGCAGCATCCCTGTGGAATGAGCACGTGTAACCTGGGTTTGAATCCTGGCTCTGCCACCTGTGAACGGCATGACAGTTCATCTCTCTGAACATCAGGTTCCTCATCGGGAAATGGGATAATTATATTCACCTTCCAGAGCTGCCGTGAGAACTAAAGTAGGTTAATGTATGTCACATGCCCCGGCAGTGTTCCCCCAGGGAAGCAGTGTTATACAACGGTTACACACCCAGATCCTGGACCAGAATCCCACTTCACTACTTTCAGTGACCTTGAACAGCTTAATTAATTCTTCTGGGTCTCAGTTTCTTCACCTCTAAAATGGGCATAGTGATAGCAGCTATCTCATCAAGTTGTTTTGAGAATTAAACATGGACACTTTTCATCCCCACAAAGCACCCTTTGAGGCCCAGGACAGATCAGCCATATTGAACTCCATGACACTGTCCACTAAGTGGTGGCCTGAGTGTGTGATGGGAAGGTGTCTGCCCCGGCAAAAGTCTTCCGCCAAAGAAAAACTGCCATGTAGCTCACAGCTGCGATTGGCTCCACAGCTGAGAGGAAAGGAGCCCTGGGGTGATGATTAGACAATTGGACCAGAGAGGAAACCAGGGAATGCTTCCTGGAAGAAGAGAATCCTGAGCTGGACTTTAAAGCAAAATTAAAAGCACCTAAGAGGGAAGAGAAGTTACTAGGTCAGAGGAAGGGGCTCTATCCATATTGGCTGTTAGGTTTTCAAGCCAAGTATCTCACATTCAAGAATGGAACTCTATAAATCCATAAAGATAGAAAGTAGACTAGTGGTTGCCAGGGACAGGAAATGGGGCATGAAGGCTTATGGGTGTAGAGTTTCTTTGGGAGGGTAATGAAAATGTTCTAAAATTAAATAGTGGTAGTGGTTGTACAACTCTGCGAATATACTAAAAACCAGTGAATTGCATACTTTAAAAGCGTGGACTTTATGGTATGTGAATTATATCTCAATAAAGTTGTTATTTACAAAATAGAAGAAAAATGGAGTCCTAATAAGATCCTATCGTGGAGAGGTCTCTCTGTTCTGCCAGTTGCCCTCAGGTCTTGGGAACTGCCAGGAAGCAGATGTGCTCTTGATACGATGCCACAAACCGTGAGAACAAGCACAAGTATTAACTGATGATAACATCGTTTCATCTAGCTCAGTAATTTTCAACTGTGTGTGATTTTGTCCCAAGGGACATTTGGCAGTGTCTGGAGACATCTTTGGTTGTCACGACTTGGGGATTGGGGGATGCTACTGGCATCTAATGGTAGAGGTCAGGGATGCAGCTAAACATCCTACAGTGTACAAGACAGCACCCCACAACAAAGAATAATGACCTAAAATGGTACAGATGAACCGGTCTGCAGGGCAGAAATAGAGACACAGATGCAGAGGACAAACGTATGGACACCAAGGGGGTGGTGGTGGGATGAATTGGGAGACTGGGATTGACATATATACACTAATATGTATAAAATAGATAACTAATAAGAACCTGCTGTATAAAAAAGAAATAAATAAAATAAAATTCAAAAAAAAAGAAGAATGATCTAGCCCAAAATGTCAATAGTGCCAAGGTTGAGAAACCGGATGAATCTAGCCAAAATTCTATAGATTCCTCTTACCATCTCTTTCTTAATGTGTTTTTTTTTTTTTAAGACACAGAAATGAATATCTAAAACAATTTAAAAGTTCTCTCTCCAAAGAATTTTTCCCTGTATATGATTGTAGCAATAATATTCTAGTTTCAATTTGTTCCAGATTCATAAGGAAAATTGGCTTGTCTTGTAATTTCCTGATTTATTCCTCTCTTGACAGCAAAACTAGGTAATATCTTTACAGGAATATGGTCTTTTCACTGAATTAGAAAGTTTGTATGTTCGATTCAATTATTCTCTCACGTTTCCTAGGTATTTCTCTGGGCACAAAAACACTTTTACTTAACAACAGCAACAAAATGTTGCATTTCCCTTTAAAATGAAATTTTAGGAGAAAAATTGGGAAAACGGAAGTGTGTGTTCATCCTGAGAGGGATGTCAGAAGCAGCTGGGTGGAGGGAGAGGTGCAGAAGCTCCGAGTCAGATCGAGTTTGATTCAGCCGAGTGGCCTTGCGTGGGTCACTGTTCTGCTAAACCTCAGTTTCCTCTCCTATAAATCAGAGATGGAGCGCCCACCCTTCCGGGTTAGCGTGAGGCAGATGAGACCATGCGTTGCGGCACTAAGCCCATGCTCAGGGATGCCCCCGTGCCCCAGAGCAGCCCTTGCCTTGGGCCAGTCTGGACCACCCACCCCACCCCTAACACACACCACTGCCCATCCACGCACCCTCACATCAGTAAATACAGGACCGATTGCTCCTTAGCCGGTACTGGTGGTAGTTTCTAGAAATGGCACCAAGGAAACAGGTTTGCCACCAGCCATGGCTCGGGCTGTTGCCAGGCCTGGAGTAGGGGTGGTAGGGGACAGCTCCTGTTACCTCCAAGGCGTGGTGTCTGGGGACGCTGCAACAGCCATCCCTTCTCTGTGGTCAGGCAGGAATCCACGTCTGCTCTGAACTCACAGGCATTGTGTCTCTCAAGATCTTCATTCGGACGCCAGGTCTGCTGGGGAATGCCTTCGGAGGGGGTTCATTAACGCTTGTAGAGCACCTACCAAGGGTTTGCACTACGCTAGGCATTTCACATCATCGTCTCGTGTGACTCTCTGCGGTAAGTGACCATGGTCACGATCATGACCTTTAATGACTGCTTGATTACGCGCTCAGCACTTCACATGTACTGACTCATGTTAATTTTATAACAAGCATATGTAGCAGCTATTATCCCCATCTTACACGTGAGAAAAATGAGGCACAAATGGGTGAAAGAATTTGCCCAGCGACACAGGAGATGTGAGTCAGACTTGCCCTTTGTACACCAAGGGATTTGACACCACACCAGGAGCATCTATTTCCCTCACCCTGACCCGCCTTACTCTGAACCGGCTCCTTTCTGTTTAACAGTGACCTACTTCCAAGGTGGGAGCTATAATGATCCTCCTCTGGCTTAAGTTAGCATAGGTGGAGTACTGTCCACAGTTCTAACGTTTCAGGACTAAGTCTGCCTGCCTCTAGTTGGACTGTGGAATGCCAGGAGTTAAGTGTAGGGGCTTAAGCTCAGATGCCAAATCCAACTTAAGTCAAAAGCATACATTTCAAAATTGGATAGTACTATAGTCTCAGACTTCAAAGTACTTTTAATTTTAAATGAGGCAGTCATACTGCTTTTCCATTCTCCTTGGGGTACAGAAACTTTTATAGTCCTTCATGAGCCAGTTTACCTCTAGGTTAAAAGAATCTGCAGTACCTTTCTCTGCATATCACTAGAGCCTTTGAGTGTCCTGATCTGTACCCCACGACCCCAGGAGTGTTCTAAACCTAGGTCTGTATTCAAGGGGACCCAGGGCCTCTGTTCTACTTAGAGCGATTCTTTTCCCTTCCAGTAAGTCGTGTTTTCATGGAGAGTCCTAGATCCAATATGGCACCTCTGTACATCCCAGGCCAAGAAAGGACCACACCTCTTAGGAGAACTCTGCGCTATAATCAATTCCCACACTCAACAGAGTCCAGACCCTGAACCCAGAAATGACCTTTGGGAAAATGGAATGTAGGTAATGGGATGCACCCAATATTTCATCACATGTCACAGGAGTAAAAATAAGCGCAGTAAATGATACATCACTGATGAATCATCCATCAGAGATCCAACCCAAATGACATCCTCCCTCTGCTTAGAATGACTGTTCCATTTTCCTCCCATCTTCATCTCACAAAGGCTTCAACAGATGCAGCTCAAATGCTCCCACCTCTGGGGAAATCTTCCCATACGCCCACTGAATTAATTGTTCCCCCTTCTGAATTCCCATACACATTGTACTGACAGCAACTCCACACCTACTGTATCTTGAAATTACCTGTGTAGGTCTGTCTCCTCCACCAATGAGCTGAGGGCAGACCCCATGTTGAATTTTCCTGGCGTCCCCTTGCCTGCCAGTACCTGGAGCAGAGGAGATAGTGAAGACTTTTGGGAAGGAAGGGAAACAGGAAAAGGGAGAGGGAAGGAAGGATATAAGAGGGAAAGGAAGGGATGGAGTCCTGGAGAGTGGAGTACATATAGGTTGAAGTTTCCCACAATGAGAGGATGGCAGTTGGAGATTGTATTAGTGTCCCAGGGCTGCCACAATAAATTACCACAAACTTGGGAGCTTAAAACAACAGACATTTATTTTTTCTCAGTTCTGGAGGCCATCAAGGTGATGGCAAGGCCATGCTTCCTCCAAAGGCTCTAGGGGAGAATCCCTTCTTGCCTCTTCCAGCTGCTGGTGGCTCCTGGCGTTCCTTGGCTTGTGGCCACATGATTTCAATCTCTGCCTCTGTTTTCACGTGGCCTTCTTCCCTGTTTGTGTCAAATCTCCTTCTCCTTTCTCTTATAAGGACACCAGTCACTGGATTTAGGGACCACCCTAAATCCACCATGATCCCATCTGAAGATCCATAACTTAATTACATCTGCAAAGACTTGATTTCCAAAGAAGGCCACACTCATAAGTCCCAGGGGTTAGGATGTGGACATATCTTTGGGCAGGACACAATCCAACCCTGTTGTAGAGGTAAACTCCACATCTTCAACACCCCCTCTCCCACCACCATCCAGAGGTGTTCCCAGAGGGAGGCATTCTATTCCAAGTCTTGGTTCACCACGAAGCACACACAGAAATGATCAGATTTCAGCATCACACTGGAGCAAGGATACAGCCGCTCATGGCCTGAGGACACCACCAAGGGGATCTGGCTGCCCCAGGCCTGCCCCATGGCCCTGAGCTGAGGGGATCATTATCTCGGCAACCCTGTGACCCATTCCCAGCCGCTGCAGCCCAGCCGCAATGGTCTGTAAACACATAAGAGTCACAAAGCAGGGGGTCCCCACCTCCAATCTCCTAATATCTGAAGCTGGCAGAAGGCACAAAAGCAACATTTCCCTCTTGGGAGATCCGTTCTTCTTCTGCATCCACCCACCAAAATTTCTTTCTCTCCTGTCTTGGCCTCTGAACTGGAGAGACTCGTCTCTCCCTTTGACCGTGAAATACCAGAAGGGGTCAGGAGCCACCTTCTTTTCCCTGTGAACTTTCTCCTCCCAGGTGGCATAGATCTTACCTTTGTGGCTGCAAGTCCAGTTTCGAGCTTCTATTTCATCTTCTTTCATTATGCCCACTGGGTTTCTAATTATGTGCAGGGCATGCCCAAGACCACACAGAAGATTGGTGTCCTTTATTCTTTCACCTCTGTGTGTACGGGCTGGGGCTGTTATTAGCAGTTATGTGGAAAAGAAGGTATGATTTTCCTTTATGTGGAACAGTTCTACCCAGCCCCAATATGGGATTCAAGAAAAGGCCGTTCCTAGATAGAATTCACTCCACATCTCTATTTTGTATGCTGCCAGTGAATGGAGTGTAATCTGTCCTTCCTGAAACACCCTAATCAACTAACTTGGCCAAGTTCTTTCCCAAACAAACCCTGTGCAGCTTCCAGTACTTTTTCTGCAAAAACTACCAAATTAGCTGCTTTGTGGTTTGCTGGTGAGCCCTGAGAACTTTATTTCATTATTAGGCACTCCCTGGCCTACAGGGAGAACTGCCTGGAATATATAAAACTGTCTATTGTTGAAGTTCATTTCATTTCTGTGCCTGCTTCCGTCGGTGATCTCAAACATGGGCTGTATATCAAAATGTTACCGGAGGGGGAAAAATACATGAATAAGATGATTACAATGGCAAAAGAATCCAATTCATTTAAAACACCCCACATTTCTTTTCAGATTTAATCATTCATTCTTTCATCTGTGCAAGGATGGTAGTCAATGTTGGCTGATCTTAAGGATAATCAGTGAAATTTTCTGGGAATATAGCCTCAAACATGCTGCAAAATATATGTGGCTCAGACTTCCGGATTCAAACGGGAAGGTAATTTTTATAAAAGCAATTTTTGCAGAAGATATTCAAACTCTCATTTACAGAGCTAGGCAGGTCATTTTGGTGAGTCAAGTCAGTCTGCCCTTGCTGGGCTCGCAGCTCAGCAAGGACCCTGACAACCCTGGGAAATTGACAGGGCTCATTTGCAGCTTCAAAGACAGGAACCATTTAAATACACAACGTTCGTAGCAGCTGGAGGTAAGGAATTGTGGTGATGCTGACATTTTGCCCCTTAACTCAGCTGTGAGTCAGAGCACAAACTATCACAGTGCCAAAATTTTCAAGGGATGATGTTAATTTTCCTCCCTGGATTAAGACAGGCCGTACATATGCTTGTCCTACGGCCTATGACCCCTCTCGGGTAACTATATACTTTATCATCCAAATAGGGCCACTTCTGAGAATGAAAGGGGCTATACTTTTAATAATTTATAGGGGAAAAAAAGGCATAAACCAAGACTATCTCAGGCAAACTGGGAAGTATTGTCGATCCTACCTCTCTCCCTCCCCCCTGTCCTGATCTCATCCCCACCTCATCCTTAGACATTTACCCTTCATACCCCCACCCCCTGTGACCTTGTGGATAGCAGTGGTTATGGGGGTGGGGCTGGGGGGGCATTGGTGGCAGTCATCTCTACAGCACCTCCCCGCAACCTCACATTCAGATTCTGCCATTGTCAATATATGAGACCACATGAAGATGGCTGAATAGTAATATATGGACTATATGTACACAGGAATGTATGTGGCTCCCAAATGTACATGGGAAACTCTTCTCCATCTTTATTCTACTCCTCAATTGCCAACACCTGCCTCCTTGCCTGTCTACTCACCTCACCGCCCCCAGCTCCTTCAACCCATTTATATCATGGAACCTAGAAGGCAAACAATCCGTAGCAATTCTTCTGGTTCTCCAACACTTAACCTTGATGACAGAAATGGATTTAGAATCACAGATTTGGGAGAACCCTGGAGAAATGGCTGCCCCATCCAATGACCTTAAAGGAAATGGTTTCAGTCACATAAGAAGAAATTTCGTTGCTAGAATTTGTCTAGAGATAGAGTTCTCAAAGCCTATTTCAACAAGTCTGTTCTCCTATTTGCCAACATAAGCAACCAGCATCTCCTCGTGTTTCATATTCTCTGCATTTTAGGGCTTATTCCTTTTGTCTGCCAACGCAGAGCATCCTCTGTAGGACGACCCCTTCTCTACTCTTTTCTTTCTAGTCTTTGTCTTTCTTGTTCCAAGTAGTTTCATAATCATTTTTTGGTTACACAAACTATCAGAGAGATGATTTAGGAGGGTTGGTTTTCCTATCTGATATTTCTAGATCCTGGATCTCTGACTGATAATGACAACATAACATTCATGGTTTTCCACAGGGACACCTAAATGCTATTCCTCCTCACTTGGCCATAGACGCCCCTTCACCACTTATTTTTAAATATGGATTTCACATCGGGAGAGTTCAAGGCTACCATTTCCTGGGGTTTTTTCCTACTTGATCTTTGGCTTCTAACCCCTCCTTGGTGTATCAAGGACATTTGGGTTCATTATTATCTCTCTCTGCCTTAATTAAATCAATTAAGGGAAAAGATGTCAGGGAGCTAGTTACAGACAGAAAAGATCTGTAAGAGCCTTGTCTTGGGAGAACACACATTGCCTTGCACTTACTGAGCACTGAGTACATTTGCAGAGCTGAATTAATTTCAAGCTCAAAGTGTCCCTTTTTAAAAATGTTGAGACATATTTGTAATGTCTCCAGTGAAGAATCGTACCCTGAGAGAGAGCTGAGTATATTTCATCATTAGGAAGGTTTTGCTTTGGGGTTACTCTTATGAGATGTTGGACAGAGCTCTTGGCTGGGGGCCCAGCTCTTTAAAAAAAATCACTTCACCTCTCCGGGCTTGGTGTCCTCATTCATAATACGTGGAGTATAAACTATGAGAATCATACTCTAATCTCTCAAGTCATAAAATTCCATGATCCTATTCTTCTATTCAGGTAAATAATGCATTTCCTTAAATTCCTTTTTTTTTTTTTGTCTGCGTTAGGTCTTTGTTGCTGCGCACGGGCTTTCTCTAGTCACAGCGAGTGGGGTCTACTCTTCGTCGCGGTGCACAGGCTTCTAATTGTGGTGGCTTCTCTTGTTGCAAAGCACGGGCTCTAGGTGCACAGGCTTCAGTAGTTGTGGCACGCAGGCTCAGTAGTTGTGGCTCGAGGGCTCTAGAGCGCAGGCTCAGTAGTTGTGGCACACGGGCTTAGTTGCTCTGCCGCATGTGGGATCTTCCCAGACTGGGCTCGAACCCATGTCCCCTGCATTGGCAGGTGGATTCTTAACCGCTGCAACACCAGGGAAGCCCTCCTTAAATTCTTTTTAAAAAGGCTTTTTTATTTTTATTTGAGTATAGTTGATTTACAATGTGGTGTTAGTTCAGGTGTACAGCGAAGTGAATCAGTTATACATATACATATATCCACTCTTTTTAGATTCTTTTCCCAAATAGGCCATTACAGAGTTTTGGTTTTTTTTTTACTTTTTTTTTTTCTTTTGCCACACCATGTGGCATGCAGGATCTTAGTTCCCCAACCAGGGTTCGAAACTGGGCCTCCTGCAGTGGAAGCTCAGAGTCTTAACCACTGGACCACCAGGGAAGTCCCCATTACAGAGTATTGAGTAGAGTTCCCTGTGCTATACAGCTGGTCCTTATTAGTTATCTATTTTATATATAGTAGTGTGTATATGTCAATCCCAATCTCCCAATTTATCCCTCCCCCCCTTACCCTGTGGAAAGCAAAAATTTGTTTTCTACGTCTGTAACTCTGTTTCTGTTTCATAGATAAGTTCATTTGTACCTGTTTTTTAGATTCCACATATAAGTGATATCATATGATATTTGTCTTTCTCTGTCTGACTTACTTCACTCAGTATGACAATCTCTAGGTCCATCCATGTCACTGAAAATGGCATTATTTCATTCTTTTTTTAATGGCTGAGTAATATTCCATTGTATATATGTACCACATCTTCTTTATCCATTCCTCTGTTGATGGACATTTAGGTTGCTTCCATGTCTTGGCTATTGTAAATAGTGCTGCAATGAACATTGGGGTGCATGTATCTTTTCGAATTATGGTTTTCTCCAGATATATCCCTAGGAGTGGGATTGCTGGATCATATGGTAGCTCTTAAATTCTATTTTTAAAAAAATAGTGTTCATGTGAAACACTTAAAATATACAAAATTACAAGCAACAGCATAACTATTTACCATCCACCCATATTTAACACATCTTAAAATTTGGCCATATTTACTTAAAATTTTCTCTTTTTAAAAAAACAAGAAATAAAACAAGACAAATACATTTAAGGCACTGTTTGAAGACTTCCCTAATCCCTTTCCACCGCATCTCCCCAGAGCTTAACACTACCCTAAGACTAGCATGCTTTTTGTTTCCCTCTTTGTTTTTATACTTTCATAATATGTGTGACATCTCACATTTCAAATCCCTTACCCTCATTATTCATTTTTGTTTTTCTCTTGGGAGTTCATTTTGATTGATAGTCAACTTCATTTACCTATTTCTCCTTCCTTGTCACTATCCAAAAGTATACATTCTTGAAAGGGGAAGAAAAATCTCATTCAAAATTCCAGAACTTAACTATTAAATGAGAGTAACAATTATAGAAAATTATACCATTTGGTAGTGCAGTTTCTCTAAAGAATCCTTAACAACCTCTGCTAGTTCCCTTGTCCTATGGAGAAACAATTTCTACAGGATGTAGAATAAAGAATAACAGTAAAAAAAAAAAAAGAATAACAGTTTCATTTCATTTATAACCAATGCCCTTTGGGAAGGCTCAGAAAAAGAGTTGCTAAACACTTAGATGGACTGGTAAATTTCTCACACTTATTCATCAGCTTTGTCTCTCTTACAAGGTAAGCACCGGGGAAACCTCTGTCTTGCAGAGTGTTGTAGAAAATACCAGCATGTAATAAAAGATCTGGAACAATAGGGATGACAGTCACTGTTCTGGATATAAGGCTCTGAGGAAAAAAGGACTGAGACAAATCAAGACAAATATTAAGCTTTATTTGGAATAGAATCACATACCCTAAAATTACAGACCAAAAGAAAATTAGAGTCAGCATTATTAAATCCCCTTCAGCTAAAAATGGTTGGGGTGATAATGACCACTCACTTTGGAACATCTTACATTAATATCAGCATACAAAGCAATATCCCAACATCTGGTGGAAAATACAACTTTCTGCATTTTATAAATATTGCTGCTGTGAGGTACTGAGAGTCCAAGCTACTTGATAAAATTATATGTCAGTGAATGGTCAAGCCAGGATTTGAACTCTGATGGGGAGAATAATATTAAGCATTCAGAGAAGATCTTGCTGTTAGGCAACAGGAAATATTTCCAAAGCAAATGAACCACTATGCATCTGAAATAAGGAGCAAATTAATTCCCCATTTGGGGAACATCTGCCAGATTGGTGGATGGCCACCTGGGAAAATGGCCCTTGTCTAAGATCCTGAGAGACTGGAGCCACGTAAGAAAGTCAGATTAGTATCCAATGAACTGTGTCAGACTGAAGCATCTTGTTGTGAGGATGTTAAACTATGTGCCATCCTGCATCTGAGACTCCAACATCAAAATTCAAAAAGAAAAGCTTCTTTGAACACCTTTTCTAGCTTACTAAGAGGGTATGACAAAATGCCCGGGGAAATCAGAGATGATATGGGGAATTTCGTAAGCATGGAAAAACAATCTTTACCCATGAGGCACTGTTACTGAGAATAGCAAAGGAAAAGTCCAACATCAAATGCAGACCTTGGTATATTTTCCTCCTATTTTCCCGGTTTTCATCATTCACTACTGCACAGCATTTCAGAGCTACTCTTAACTGTTGGAAAAACCATCACTTAAAATGTTTAAATATGATATTGATTTCATCTCTTTCTACCATCACTCTAAGAATAGCTAACATTTATTGAGTAATTCCTTCATGTAAGGCACTGTGCGAAGTACTTCATATGCATTTTTCCATATCATCTTTATAGTAACTTGTATAAAGTGGTATTTGGGGGGTGGATAGATAACCCAGTAAAAATCCATCTAAGCAAAAGATTATAAAGAAAAAGACCACATAACAAGAAGCCCAAGGCTGGCTTTAGGTGTGGCCTGATACAAGGCTCAATGCATGGCCCACTTTCCTCCCTCACCGTTCCTCTACTTTCTCTGCGTTAGCCCTATTCTCCACTTGGCTTGAGTCTCATAATTTCAAGATGGTAGCCAGTAGCTCCAAACCTTTCTTCCTCTCAAATTCAGGTCTAGTGGAGAACGTATCTGCCTCTAATGCAGCATTCTCAGCAAAAGTCTCTGAGTTCTGAGTGGGTCACATGCTGATTCCTGCACCAATCACTGAGGCCAGGGAAAGTGGAATGCCATTTTCTTAGGCCCAGGTACCATGATGCATCTCTGAGTGGTAAAGTGAAGCCCCACCCAGAGCCCCCGGGGTTGAGAGCAGGGGAAGGGGTGATTCCTCAAGGAAAATTCCAAAAGAAGGTTAAATGCAGAGTGGAAAAATACCCGATCCATACAAAATTTATAAGATAGGACAGAAAGGTTGGAAATATTCTTGGGTGAGAGAAATAGCATGATGCAAAAGTGTGGAGGGAAATAAATGTGGTTTGTCTCTAAGGAGACAGGGTCCATTACCTTGGCAGAATACAGCAGCTGAGCAGTGGAGAAAACACCAGAAAGGCAGGACATATCCAGGGTATGGAAAGCCTTCGATTAGACCTGATTCAATAGGCAATAGAGTCATTGTACAGACGTGGAGGAATAAGATGAAAAATAATTGTGAGGAAATGGGTTTTCTGGAGTACCAGAAAACTGGACACAGAGATGTGATTCAGAAACACCCGGCTATTAACTCTGCTGTCATTAATGCCCCATTCTGAAGTCTTGGCCTTATTGATGCTGAGTTTGGTTTAAGAACAAGGAGAACTTTAGGGATGTTTATAAACATTCCCTTAAATGGAAGCACGTGAACTATTAGTGTGAATTTTTCTGGACTATTGATATTGAATATAATGCTTGAGATTAAAAGAGCAAGGCCTTAATAGAAAACAAATTTATGGGGAGACCTTCAAGATGGCAGAGGAGTGAGGCGTGGCGATCCCTTTCCTCCCCACAAATACATCAGAAATACATCTACACGTGGAACTGCTCCTACAGAACACCCACTGAACGCTGGCAGAAGACCTCAGACCTCCCAAAAGGCAAGAAACTCCCCACGTACCTGGGTAGGGCAAAAGAAAAAAGAAAAAACAGAGACAAAAGAATAGGGCCGGGACCTGCACCAGTGGGAGGGAGCTGTGAAGGAGGAAAGGTGTCCACACACTAGGAAGCCCCTTTGCGGGCGGAGACTGCGGGTGGCAGAGGGGGGAAGCTTTGGAGCCACGGAGGAGAGCGCAGCAACAGGGGTGCGGAGGGCAAAGCGGAGAGATTCCCGCACGGAAGATCGGTGCCAAGCAGCACTCACCAGCCCGAGAGGCTTGTCTGCTCACCCGCCGGGGCGGGCGGGGGCTGGGAGCTGAGGCTCGGGCTTCGGTCGGATCGCAGGGAGAGGACTGGGGTTGGCTGCGTGAACACAGCCTGAAGGGGCTAGTGCGCCACAGCTAGCCGGGAGGGAGTCCGGGAAAAGGTCTGGAGCTGCCGAAGAGGCAAGAGACCTTTTCTTGCCTCTTTGTTTCGCGGCGCGCAAGGAGAGGGGATTCAGAGCGCCGCTTAAAGGAGCTCCAGAGACGGGCGCTAGCCGCGGCTATCAGCGCGGACCCCAGAGACAGGCATGACACGCTAAGGCTGCTGCTGCTGCCACCAAGAAGCCTGTGTGCAAGCACAGGTCACTCTCCACACCTCCCCTCCCGGGAGCCGGTGCAGCCCGCCACTGCCTGGGTCCCGTGATCCGGGGACAACTTCCCCGGGAGAGCGCACGGCGCGCCTCAGGCTGCTGCAACCTCATGCTGGCCTCTGCTGCCGCAGGCTCGCCCCTCATCCGTACCCCTCCCTTCCCCCGGCCTGAGTGAGCCAGAGCCCCCGAAGCAGCTGCTCCTTTAACCCCGTTCTGTCTGGGCGGGGAACAGACGCCCTCAGGCGACCTACACGCAGAGGCGGGTCCAAATCCAAAGCTGAACCCCGGGAGCTCTACGAACAAAGAAGAGAAAGGGAAATCTCTCCCAGCAGCCTCAGAAGCAGCGGATTAAATCTCCACAATCAACGTGATGTACCTGCATCTGCTGAATACCTGAATAGACAACGAATCATCCCAAATTCAGGAGGTGGACTTTGGGAGCAACTGTAGACTTGGGATTTGCTTTTGCGACTGACTGGTTTCTGGTTTTATGTTTATCTTAGTTTAGTATTTAGAACTTATTATCATTGGTAGATTTGTTTATTGATTTGGTTGCTCTCTTCCTTTTTTTTAATATATAGATATATATATTTCTTTACTTTTTCTCTTTTTGTGAGTGTGTATGTGTATGCTTCTTGGTGTGATTTTGTCTGTATAGCTTTGCTTTTACCATTTGTCCTAGAGTTCACTCTGTCCATTTTTTTGTTGCTGTTGTTGTTTTTAATATAGTTTTTAGCACTTGTTATCATTGGTGAATTTGTTTTTTGGTTTGGTTGCTCTCTTCTTTCTTTTTTTCTTATTTTTATTACTTTAATTTTTTATTTTTAATATTTTTTATTTTAATAACTTTATTCCTTTTTATTTTTCTTTTCGTTCTTTCTTTTTTTCTCACTTTTCTTCTGAGCTATGTGGCTGACAGGGTCTTGGTGCTCCAGCTGGGTGTCAGACCTCAGCCTCTGAGGTGGGAGACCAGAGTTCAGGACACTGGTCCACCAGAGACCTCCAGCTCCACATAATATCAAACGGTGAATGCTCTCCCAGAGATCTCCATCTCAACGCTAAGACCCAGCTCCACTCAACGACCAGCAAACTACAGTGCTGGACACCCTATGCCAAACAGCTAGCAAGACAGGAACACAGCCCCATCCATTAGCAGAGAGGCTGCCTAAAATCAGAATAAGGTCACAGACACCCCAAAACACACTACTGGATGCGGTCCTGCCCACCAGAAAGACAAGATCCAACCTCATCCACCAGAACACAGGCACCAGTCCCCTCCAACAGGAAGCCTACACAACCCACTGAACCAACCTTACCCACTGGGGGCAGACACCAAAAACAATGGGAACTACGAACCTGTAGCATGAGAAAAGGAGACCCCAAACACAGTAAGTTAAGCAAAATGAGAAGACAGAGAAACACACAGCAAATGAAGGAGCAAGGTAAAAACCCACCAGACCAAACAAATGAAGAGGAAATAGGCAGTCTACCTGAAAAAGAATTCAGAGTCATGATAGTAGAGGTGATCCAAAATCTTGGAAATAGAATAGAGAAAATACAAGAAACGTTTAATAAGGACCTAGAAGAACTAAAGAGCAAATAGACAATGATGAACAACACAATAAATGAAATTAAAATTTCTCTACAAGGAATCAATAGCAGAATAACTGAGGCAGAAGAATGGTTAAGTGACCTGGAAGATAAAATAGTGGAAATAACTATCACAGAGCAGAATAAAGAAAAAAGAATGAAAAGAATTGAGTACAGTCTCAGAGACCTCTGGGACAACATTAAACGCACCAACATTCAGATTAT
Source organism: Eubalaena glacialis (assembly GCF_028564815.1). Taxonomy (NCBI): domain Eukaryota; kingdom Metazoa; phylum Chordata; class Mammalia; order Artiodactyla; family Balaenidae; genus Eubalaena; species Eubalaena glacialis. The sequence goes on along the minus strand of NC_083727.1, from coordinate 69,325,619 downwards.
GGGGGTCCCAGAAGAAGAGGAGAAAAAGAAAGGGACTGAGAAAATATTTGAAGAGATTCTAGTTGAAAACTTCCTTAATATGGGACAGGAAATAGTCAATCAAGTCCAGGAAGCGCAGAGAGTCCCATACAGGATAAATCCAAGGAGAAACACGCCAAGACACATATTAATCAAACTATCAAAAATTAAATACAAAGAAAAAATATTAAAAGCATCAAGGGAAAAACAAATAACATAGAAGGGAATCCCCATAAGGTTAACAGCAGATATTTCAGCAGAAACTCTGAAAGCCAGAAGGGAGTGGCAGGACATATTTAAAGTGATGAAAGGGAAAAACCAACAACCAAGATTACTCTGCCCAGCAAGGATCTCATTTGGATTCAACGGAGAAATTAAAACCTTTACAGACAAGCAAAAGCTAAGAGAATTCAGCACCACCAAACTAGCTTTACAACAAATGCTAAAGGAACTTCCCTAGGAAGGAAACACAAGAGAAGGAAAAGATCTGCAATAACAAACCCAAAACAATTAAGAAAATGGTAATAGGAACATACATATCTATAATTACCTTAAATGCAAATGGATTAAATGCGCCAACCAAAAGACAAAGACTGGCTGAATGGATACATAAACAAGACCCTATATATGCTGTCTACAAGACACCCACTTCAGACCTAGGGACACATACAGACTGAAAGTGAGGGGATGGAAAAAGATACTCCATGCAAATGGAAATCAAAAGAAAGCTGGAGTAGCAATTCTCATATCAGACAAAATAGACTTTAAAGACTATTAGAAGAGACAAAGAAGGACACTACATAATGATCAAGGGATCAATCCAAGAAGAAGATATAATGATTGTAAATATTTATGCACCCAATATAGGAGCACCTCAATACATAAGGCAACTGCTAACAGCCATAAAAGAGGAAATCCACAGTAACACAATCATAGTAGGGGACTTTAACACCCCACTTTCACCAATGGACAGATCATCCAAAATGAAAATAAATAAGGAAACACAAGGTTTAAATGATGCATTAAACAAGATGGACTTAATTGATATTTATAGGACATTCCATCCAAAAACAACAGAATACACTTTCTTCTCAAGTGCTCATGGAACATTCTCCAGGATAGATCATATCTTGGGTCACAAATCAAGCCTTGGTAAATTTGAAAAAACTGAAATCATATCAAGTATCATTTCCAACCACAACGCTATGAAACTAGATATCAATTACAGGAAAAAAATCTGTAAAAACTACAAACACATGGAGGCTAAACAATACACTACTAAATAACCAAGAGATCACTGAAGAAATCAAAGAAGAAATCAAAAAATACCTAGAAACAAATGACAATGAAAGCACCACGACCCAAAACCTATGGGATATAGCAAAAGCAGTTCTAAGATGGAAGTTTATAGCAATACAATCCTACCTCAAGAAACAAGAAACGTTTCAAATAAACAACCTATTCTTACACCTAAAGCAATTAAAGAAAGAAGAACAAAAAACCACAAAGTTAGCAGAAGAAAAGAAATCATAAAGATCAGATCAGAAATAAATGAAAAACAAATGAAGGAAACGATAGCAAAGATCAATAAAACTAAAAGCTGGTTCTTGGAGAAGATAAACAAAATTGATAAACCATCAGTCAGACTCATCAAGATAAAAAAGGAGAAGACTCAGATCAATAGAATTAGAAATGAAAAAGGAGAAGGAACAACTGACACTGCAGAAATACAAAGGATCATGAGAGACTACTACAAGCACCTATATGCCAATAAAATGAACAACCTGGAAGAAATGGACAAATTCTCAGAAAAGCACAACATTCTGAGACTGAACCAGGAAGAAATAGAAAATATAAACAGACCAATCACAAGCACTGAAATTGAGACTGTGATTAAAAATCTTCCAACAAACAAAAGCCCAGGACCAGATGGCTTCACAGGCGAATTCTATCAAACATTTAGAGAAGAGCTAACACCTATCCTTCTCAAACTCTTCCAAAATATTGCAGAGGGAGGAACACTCCCAAACTCATTCTACGAGGCCACCATCACCCTGATACCAAAACCAGACAAAGGTGTCACAAAGAAAGAAAACTACAGGCCAATATCACTCATGAACATATATGCAAAAATCCTCAACAAAATACTAGCAAACAGAATCCAACAGCACATTAAAAGGATCATACACCAGGATCAAGTGGGGTTTATCCCAGGAATGCAAGGATTCTTCAGTACACCCAAATCAATCAAGGTGATAAACCATATTAACAAACTGAAGGAGAAAAACCATATGATCATCTCAATAGATGCAGAAAAAGCTTTCGACAAAATTCAACACCCATTTATGATAAAAAACCCTCCAGAAAGTAGGCATAGAGGGAACTTACCTCAACATAATAAAGGCCATATATGACAAACCCACAGCCAACATCGTTCTCAGTGGTGAAAAACTGAAACCATTTCCTCTAAGATCAGGAACAAGACAAGGTTGTCCACTCTCACCACTATTATTCAACATAGTTTTGGAAGTCCTAGCCACAGCAATCAGAGAAGAAAAAGAAATAAAAAGAATCCAAATCAGAAAAGAAGAAGTAAAACTGTCACTATTTGAAGATGACATGATACTATACATAGAGAATCCTAAAGACGTTACCAGAAAACTACTAGAGCTAATCAATGAATTTGGTAAAGTAGCAGGATACAAAATTAATGCACAGAAATCTCTTGCATTCTTATACACTAATGATGAAAAATCTGAAAGAGAAATTAAGGAAACACTCCCATTTACCACCTCAACAAAAAGAATCAAATACCTAGGAATAAACCTACCTAAGGAGGCAAAAGACCTATATGAAGAAAACTATAAGACACTGATGAAAGAAATTAAAGAGGATACAAACAGATGGAAAGATATACCATGTTCTTGGATTGGAAGAATCAACATTGTGAAAATGACTATACTACCCAAAGTAATCTACAGATTCAGTGCAATCACTATCAAACTACCAATGGCATTTTTCACAGAACTAGAACAAAAAATTTTACAATTTGTATGGAAACACAAAAGACCCCGAATAGCCAAAGCAATCTTGAGAAAGAAAAACGGAGCTGGAGGAATCAGGCTCCCAGACTTCAGACTATACTACAAAGCTGCAGTAATCAAGACAGTATGGTACTGGCACAAAAACAGAAATATAGATCAATGGAACAGGATGGAAAGCCCAGAGATAAACCCATGCACATATGGTCACCTTATTTTTGATAAAGGAGGCAAGAATATACAATGGAGAAAAGACAGCCTCTTCAATAAGTGGTGCTGGGAATACTGGACATCTACATGTAAAAGAATGAAATTAGAACACTCCCTAACACCATACACAAAAATAAACTCAAAATGGATTAAAGACCTAAATGTAAGGCCAGACACTATAAAACTCTTAGAGGAAAACACAGGCAGAACACTCTATGTCATAAATCACAGCAAGATCCTTTTTGACCCACCTACTAGAGAAATGGAAATAAAAACAAAAATCAACAAATGGGACTTAATGAAACTTAAAAGCTTTTGCACAGCAAAGGAAACCATAAACAAGACGAAAAGACAACCTTCAGAATGGGAGAAAATATTTGCAAATGAAGCTACTGACAAAAGATTAATCTCCAAAATATACAGGCAGCTCATGCAGCTCAATATCAAAAAAACAAAGAACCCAATCCAAAAATGGGCAGAAGACCTAAATAGACATTTCTCCAAAGAAGATATACAGATTGCCAACAAACACATGAAAGGATGCTCAACATCACTAGTCATTAGAGAAATGCAAATCAAAACTACAATGACGTATCACCTCACACCGGTCTGAATGGCCATCATCAAAAAATCTACAAATAGTAAATGCTGGGGAGGGTGTGGAGAAAAGGGAACCCTCTTGCACTGTTGGTGGGAATGTAAATGGATACAGCCACTATGGACAACAGTATGGAGGTTCCTTAAAAAACTAAAAATAGAACTACCATATGACCCAGCAATCCCACTACTGGGCATATACCCTGAGAAAACCATAATTCAGAAAGAGTCATGTACCACAATGTTCATTGCAGCTCTATTTACAATAGCCAGGACATGGAAGCAACCTAAGTGCCCATCGACAGATGAATGGATAAAGAAATGTGGCACTTATTACAATGGAATATTACTCAGCCATAAAAAGAAACGAAATTGAGTTATTTGTAGTGAGGTGGATGGACCTAGAGACTGTCATACAGAGTGAAGTTAGTCAGTAAGAGAAAAATAAATACCATACGCTAACACATATATATGGAATCTAAAAAAAAACCCAAAATGGTTCTGAAGAACCTAGGGGCAGGACAGGAATAAAGACACAGATGTAGAGAATGGACTTGAGGACACGGGGATGGGGAAGGGTAAGCTGGGACAAAGTGAGAGAGTGGCATGGACTTATATATACTACTAAATGTAAAATAGATAGCTAGTGGGAAGCAGCCACATAGCACAGGGAGATCAGCTCGGTGCTTTGAGACCACCTAGAGGGGTGGGATATGGAGGGTGGGAGGGAGACGCAAGAGGGAGGAGATATGGGGATATATGTATATGTATAGCTGATTCACTTTGTTATAAAGCAGAAACTAACACACCATTGTAAAGCAATTATACTCCAATAAAGATGCTAAAAACAAAAAACAAAAACAAATTTATGGCTACCGAAGGGGAAAGGGGGACGGATAAATTAGGAGTTTGGGATTAATAGATACACGCTACTATATATAAAATATCAAAACAACAAGGACCTACTGTAGAGCACAGGGAACTCTATTCAATATCTTGTAATAACCTATAAGGGAAAAGAATCTGAAAAAGAATATATATGTAACTGAATCACTTTGCTGAACACTTGAAACTAACACAACACTATAAATCAACTATACTTCAATTTTTAAAAAAAGAGCCAGGTCTTAGCAAGAATTGTGTTTTCATGATCTAGGAAGAACTAGACAATATCGCTGGCAACTCCAGGGCCCCATTAAGTATTTCAGGGGCCAAGAGAAGCTATACCGACATATGCTTTATGTGTTCCTCCCCTGCATGGCCTGGCTGATTGCAAGAAAACTGTGTTTCTATTTAATAGAGGGACTTAATATAACTTTACACCTGAGAGTAGTGTGGGGGAGTCTGTGGCAGGGGGGATGTATGTGTATGTGAGGAGCGGCTTTCTCCACCAATCCACACCCCCGGAGCAACATCACAGTTGGTGTCAAAAGTAGGATTCGCACAGAGACTCTCCTGTTTCTGTGCTGGTCTTTGGAAGGGAAAGTTGAGAGGCTGAAGGAAGGAAATAAGAGCAAAAAAATACCAGGATACAGACTGCCTAGTCCTTAATATGAGACTGAAAGTTTTGAAGGATATTCTGAGGAAGAGATGGATTAGTGGAATTCATCGATTTCTTTACCTCCAACAGGTCAGCCCCAGTGAATAATTTTAGAAGTCATTTCTCAGGGTAAGATATCCCAGAGCATCATTCTCTGGCTTCTCCTAAATATGCCAGTCCTGGCACTGGGGAGGAGTAAAGATCCCCAAAGGTAAGGAAGGACTATGAACCAGGAGGGCTTCTCTACTCTATCATCTGGGACCATAACCTGAAGGACTCCCACCCCCACCCCAAATTCCCACCAAGCAGAAATTGGAAAATTGCTGAGGTTTTAGACGTATGAATGGGAGAGCATGGGACTGAAAGATACTTTAACTCTTGCTCACTTAACTGTTACCATAGGAGGGGTGCCAAAACCAGGGAGGATTAAGTCGATTCAAAAGATTTTAAAAAACATCTCTACGGACCTTTCCCCCAGAAAATGGCCAAGGAGAACACTGGTTCTGATTTTAAAATCTTAACTGTAAGTCTCTTAAAATGTGTGTAAATAGTTTCCCTACCATGCAAATCTGATCTTGAGACAGAATGAGACAAATATCCTAGGAACTAATTGGGTTAAATTTTGTGTTCTGAAGTTTCACATTTTTCTTAAACAAGAACGTAGCATATTTATTAGTGAAAAGGTGAGCCACTACTTTCTGAAACTTCTACTTGAAACAAGGATGCATGTGTAACCTGACACAGCTGTGTACTTGTGTGTCTGGTGAAATGTAGGAGAAGAAAGAAGAAGAAAGCATCATTTTCAGGATGTTCATGGTTTCCAAGAATACTGAATTTAAATAGTCTCAATACAATTCAGCTAAAGCATTAAGTATAACTTCAGTGTTTTAGACGTGATTCTGTTTGGGTCATAAATGAACCTGCTGGACCAGAGCCAATGGAGGTAAGGGGAAGCTGGCATTATGCCCAGCATCTCCAAAGAGATGCTGAAAATAAATTAGGAAAGTAAGTGTTTTTCCTTTCTTTTGGGTCACCTTAGAATATTGGCTTGAGGCCACAGTCTCTTTGGTAGCTAAGGGGTTGATATGAAGCTGCTCCTCCCTCCTTCCTTCAGTAAAATGTAGGGAAATGCTGTGGAAGTTGAATAGTGTAGAAGTTGGGAAAGGGGGGAGGTGAGAAATGGATACAACTGGACACTGGAAGAGAAAAAACACCAGGGTCTTTATTAGAAAATATGTCTTTTATGGAGAGAATAATCAAAGGGAGTTGGGAAATAGACAGAGACCCAACGGAAAGACTGTGTGTCCTTACTTGGAACACTAGAAAGAGGGACAGAGCCAGACAGGGTGACAGGAGCAGTGTGGGTGGGGAGAGGCCCTGGTCAGCTGTCCCCAGTAGAACCCTCATCCACCCAACCTCCCCATCCCAGAGAAATCAAGATGGCGGCCCATGCCCTGCCTAGATCTACACAAGCTGGATGAGCCAATCAGGGGAATGAAAGGAAGTCCACTGAGACTTGACTAGAAGAAGGAGATGAAGAACTCCTCAGCTTTCAAACAAAAAGAGAGTGCGGAGGAGAAAACTGCATGCTTCCGCAGCACTGCCCTTAACCCTGGGTGAGATGAGCCCGCCAGGGCCCACACTTTAGAGGGCCCCATATACTGGTTCACCGATGCATTGTCTGATATACACTGTCTGATAACAGCAAATACAAAAACAAACAAACAAATAACTGGCTAGCCACCCAGGGTCAAGAGGTGCACTTCAGTCAAATAGATTTGTAATCAAGTCCTCAGACCAAACTGTTAAAAAACCAGACAAAAAAGGAATATACTCAGAGTCAGAGGCTGGTGGGCTCCATGATTCTGAAAGGCTGGAGGCAAAAAGAACGTTCAGGGGCCCCAGGGCCCTGACTCTGTGCTCTGGAAGACAGTCAAGAATAAATGTGACTGTCCCTCAAAGGGAAACGCATGGCTGCTTAGGTAACACCTTCTGGTACGGTGATGTGAGCTTAGGTCTGAGGTCTGTACAGCAGCAAGAATTGATGGGGACCTGGGTGTGTGGACAGTGTTGCCAGGAGCTGTGTGTCCCACAAGGAAACCCAGGGCCACAGGAGGCCACCCAGAGGTGTGCCATCTCTTCTGCCCTGTGTCCCCTCACAATTCTTAAGACTTTGTATTCTTGGCTGATCAAACCAGGAAGCTACTGGAACCCCACTGGGAATGAGTGTGTTGGGGGTAGGGGTGGGGGTCTCTTTTAGCCCATCTCTAACTCGCTTGACACATTACATACCTCCCCTTGAAAAAAGGTTACCTAAGAAAAACGAGTGTAATTTCTGGAGCAAGAAGTCAGAAGTCTTTCGGATTTATCCTCTCTCCAATTCAAACATAACGCTATTCACCACTACCTAAAGTGCTTCGGTTTCTTTGCCTGAAAAGTAAAGTTGAGCTTACAAATATTTTCCCCTTCCATCTCAAAGGAGGCTGTGAAGTTGAACTAGAAGACATTTATGATCGCCGATGAAAGGTACTCACTAAGTATAATTGCTATCATTACCTGAGTCTGTTTTTACTTTCCTCATTTTTTATATTTAGAGATGGCATGATATGGTCCACAAGAACTCCAGCGTTAGCATCCTTACCCACTTGCCTGCATACCTGGGCCTGTCCTGGGCTAGAAGGTGGGTATGTCAAAGCCTGGGCTCTCTGGGCACTGGGGCTCATGGCAATGCTAGATCCCATGCTCCGTTCGGTGGTACTTTCTGACAAGCATCAAATTTCATTCCAAAACAAATGTACCAATAGTTGGCTTGCTGTGGGTACAATTAGTCACTTTCTCAGAATGAGGAGCAAAGGGCTAATTGTTCTGCAAGTGGACAATTGCTGCTGTAATTATTAGCCCCTGTAATTTTTCATCCATGCATAATTGCGTATGCAGATGAGGAGAGCTTGGGCTGTCTTCTTGCAGTTCCACCCAAGAGGCCGCTCATTGTTATGCTCAGGGTTTTTTCCACTTGTATTGGTCACGGTTGTGCTTTTCCGTGATTGTCTTTTCTTACTCCGTAAAATATCAATGCAAAAGCAGTTTTTAAAAAGTTTTCCAGAACAATTTAAATACTGAATCAGCCCTCTAGTCGCTGGGTTTGTGTTAAATGTAACTTGAGTACTTACAAAGGCAAGTCTCTGGCTGAAGTTTATGGAATCATAGAAAAGAATGAAGCTAGCAATTTCCCCTCAGCTCCCAGTATCTGCTCTCCCCTGCAGTCTCGGCTCTTCTCAAAGTCGCCAAGAAAAGGAAACTCACAGTCTCTCTTTGGAACTTCATTTCAGTGTATGACTCTAACTTTAAAATATGCAAGCCTTGTATGTTCCCAAACTGAACTCAGGAGTTCTAGAATCATCATGGTGGCAGTTAAGTTCATTGTTAGTTTCTTGGGGCATGATGGGACCAAATTCGTTATACCTACGTTTGTAGCCAGAAACCATCTTGAGAGGTAAATGAATCTATTTTAGGTTTCCATGTTAAGTTTTAAAGAAAATGCTTTTGGAAGCAGCTGATCTTTTTCCTGAGGCATTTGGCCAAAATCCACCCAGCTTCATTTCACCTATATCTGCAAATCCTCAGCTCAGGGCAGAAACGTCTGGGTGATAGAGGAAGTTGTGTAGAGGACTTGTCTCCTTCCAATTTGCAAAGCTGCTTGAGAACTCCTTGTACCGAAGGGCATCCCACTGTTCTCCTGTTCCTGGAGCATGGCTGGTGGTCCTAGACAAACACCCATGGTGTGGCAGGCTTCTCTTCAGATGAAAACTCTGAATACTCAGGAAAATTCTTTCCGGGTTTGTGAACTCTCATAATGCAAGCAGTCACAAAGCTTGGTAATGCTGGGAAAGGCAAGATTGATTTAAAGGATTTGTGGAGAATCGTGCCATTAGGCAATGCTTTGATTTTTCTTTTTCTTATTCTTTCAGTGGTTCCAAATAAAAGTGAAACTCGCTGAAAGATATAATATCTACCTGCTGAAGTTGAGAAAGAGGCTCCGGTGAAATCATTTGCTATTAAAGGTAAATCTGGGGCTTCCCTGGTGGCGCAGTGGTTGAAAATCTGCCTGCTAATGCAGGGGACACGGGTTCGAGCCCTGGCCTGGGAAGATCCCACATGCCGCAGAGCAACTAGGCCCGTGAGCCACAACTACTGAGCCTGCGCGTCTGGGCCTGTGCTCCGCAACAAGAGAGGCTGCGATAGTGAGAGGCCCGCACATCGCGATGAAGAGTGGCCCCCGCTTGCCACAACTAGAGAAAGCCCTCGCACAGAAACGAAGACCCAACACAGCCAAAAATAAATATAAAAATAAATAAGTAAATAAGGGGCTTCCCTGGTGGCGCAGTGGTTGAGAGTCTGCCTGCCAATGCAGGGGACACGGGTTCCAGCCCTGGTCTGGGAGGATCCCACATGCCACGGAGCAACTAAGCCCGTGCGCCACAATTACTGAGCCTGCGCGTCTGGAGCCTGTGCTCCGCAACAAGAGAGGCCGCGATAGTGAGAGGCCCACGCACCGCGATGAAGAGTGGCCCCCACTTGCCGCAGCTAGAGAAAGCCCTCGCACAGAAACGAAGACCCAACACAGCCATAAATGAATGAATAAATAAATAAATAAATAAAAATAAAATAAAAAAAGAATAAAGGCAAAATGAAATCTTTAAAAAAAAAAAATAAGTAAATAAAAGATTACTATTAAAAAAAAAAAAAAAAAAAAGGTAAATCTGGGACTTCCCTGGTGGCACAGTGGTTAAGAATCCGCCTGCCAACACAGGGGACACGGGTTCAAGCCCTGGTCCAGGAAGATCCCACATGCCGTGGAGCAACTAAGCCCATGCGCCACAACTACTGACTGTGCTCTAGAGCCCGCGAGCCACAACTACTGAGCCCACGTGCCACAACTATTGAAGCCCACATGCCTAGAGCCTGTGCTCCGCAACAAAGACAAGCCACCGCTATGAGAAGCCCGCGCACCGCAACAAAGAGTAGCCCCTGCTCGCTGCAACTAGAGAAAGCCCGCACAAAAACAAAGACCCAACACAGCCAAAAGTAAATAAATAAATGTATAAATAAATAATAATACTTTAAAAAAAAGAAAAGGTAAATCGGCCTGCACGTAGACAGCAAATGTGCGCCTATATGCCTGCAGATCCTTCTGGAAGACTCAAAATAACATTCAGCTGCTCCCTACCTCATGACCCCTAAGAGCTGTGACCTGAATCACTCCCCCCCATCTAAGAATGTTAATAACCACTGTGGAGATCATGCATTGCATTTCCAGTGCCAAAATCCCCCTTTTCTCCTGCTCAAAGAGGATCCTAAATGCGCCACATTTGCTTTTTTATGAGGATGCATTTGCCAGTCGGCCTCAATGCAAGCCCAAGTGCTTCAAAGGCATTAATAAAGGGGTGGTAATCTCAAGAGCCTTATTTTTGTCCCCAGTGTTCACCCCAAAAGGAAATGTGCTTCTTACTAATAATAGAGGATGTGACCAAAAGCATTCAGTATATTTATCTGTTCCTAGTTCATTTGCCAAGGCTGATGTGCCCCATCAGAGCTCTTTTAGAAAGGCTAAAACAATTAACCTCTTTCTCACTTGCCCTGCCAAATGCCAAGGTCTGGCAGTTTTTGTTCAGGAGATTTAACCAAAGATCAGCCCCTCCTCTCCTGACACATAAACCAAGTTAATACATAATGATGATGAGAGCTAACATTTACTGAGCTGGGTGCCAGGCACTGTTTAGTCCTTTACACATGTTAACTCATTTAATCCTCATGACGACCCCGTGAGGTAGATCCCATTCAGATCTCCATTTATCACTGTGGACACTGAGATACAGAAGCGTTAAGAAACTCGCCAGAAATCACACAGCTGGTCAGGATGCTGCTCTAGAGAGAGACACTGCTCTTGGTCACTAGAGATGCACCTCTAAGTGGATGCTGTTTTACGTGTTAAGGTGATGTAGGCTGATGCACTGCCCTCCAGTTGGTATCAAGGACCACGAGACTAAGAAAGGGCCATACCGGCTTCTCCCTATTCCTTAAGACCCATGATCCCCTTATGCTTCCTGCTATCATTTAGCTCATTTGTGGTTTGGCTGGATTTCTGACTTCCAAATCAGATGTGCTAAAAAAATAGTCTTGGGCCCTGGTCCAATACAGATTCTTCCAGATTCACTTAGAAGTCTCTGAGTCAGTTTACAATAGAGCACATGTATTAGACGGACAAGCTCATTATCAGATTATGTGTCTAAAGAAATAACAAGAACCACACAAGAGCCAGTCACATCAGATTTATAACCATCAGGCATTTGTCAACAATAGTCACCAAGTCTAGGGCTCGTTGGTAATCGTTCATGAACTGTGTAATGCTAGCAAACAGGAAGGCAGTTCCAGATAAGTCTTGCTGCCACGTACTTCCATCTCTTGTGATTTGGCCCATCTCCATATACCATATATTACTGACTTCTTTGGTTAATCTATATATACATTTCTTTATTATCTTTAAATTAGTTTTCAGAAGCTATCAGCCCTTGGAATAATCTGATGGGCATTTGTTTGTTACTGCTGTTTTGTTTCTTAAACAAAAGCTAAATTAAAAAAAATTTTTTTTTATCCTGGTAAAACTCTTATGCCCTCATTTTTAATGCCTTCAGCAAGCTCTGTATAAGGCAAGGAGCTGAAAATAGAATTTGGCACTGAACAATATTCTGTAACATGAAAACTCTTCCCTTGTGTAAAAAAAAAAAAAAATTGTCACAGGCAACATTTCTCTACATTCAATTTGATAACCGAAGCCCAAGAAAATGCAAAAGGGGATGCAAATTTCTGTTCCACGTGTTTTCCTGGGTACATATCCCCATCATGATCCCTGCCCTCCTCCTGTGGTCAGTAAACCCCTGGTCCTGGCTGATGCCCACCCACTCACCCACTCCCAGCTCAAAATCTGATCCAGAGGAGGGATGGGCTCTGCTCTGAGTGAAGAACAGCATCGCTCTGGGTTGAATTCATAGTAGTTTTAAATTTTTTAATAGTGGGTGAGTTTGTCGTACTATTTTTGGCCACAGAATGTTTTCCTCCTTATAAGAAGCTTGTAAGCAATATGTAAAACATCTTTCTGGGTCCCCAGCCTATAGCCGTGCAAGTTTTCTTCTCGTAACTAGTACTGTTTTTCTTCAGGGTAATTAATTCAACGAGCAACCAGCAATCTGCCTTTAGCTTAACCTTCATTGGTTTCCAACTAAAAACAAAAGAAGAATCCAACGTTTGGTCAGTGGCCCAGTCAACCACTTCCCTTGCCGGGAGAGTTTTCAACAGGTGCAGCCACTCTCTGAGGGCCTAGAGATGCAAATTTTGAGCAAAAAAGCCTGTTTTCCTTCTGCCTTTGGCTCCCCTCTGGGTGCTGAAATGACTGTGTTTAACCAGAGACTTACAGATCACGGAAGATGATTTTTTTTCTCCATTCCAGGCAGAAAAAAAAGCACAAGCCCAGGTTTATCAAAAAGGCAATTTCCCTCAGTACTTTAATTAAATGTTAACCTTTCTGTGAAGAATTATAAATTGCATTAGAACATAAACGTCAACCGACGACATTTGAGACCTGAACAGAACTTATGTAATGTTTCCAATAATTAGTGTGTCTATTCCAGATGTCAGTTAAAAGTTCAAAACCTTGATATGTGGGTGCCATCAAAGAGAACAGTGAGAGCCACACACTGGGGTCCTCGGGGAGAATTTCCAGAAAGGTAACACATTTTGACCAGAATTAAAGCAGACTTCTGGCCTAAAGATCTGTTTTCTTTCTGTCCTCCTGGGGCTCCCAGATGCTTGGGGAAATCTTAATAATACTAGACGTGTTTACAAGTCAGACTCAGTCCATTTTTAGAGTGAGTCAAGATTTATAATGCTCTTTTCCTTTTCCTTAAAAATCTGACAGCCCCGGACTGACACCCTTCACCTCTGAGTGATGCTCTTGCTGGTTCTAATCTCCCCCATTCCACCCAGCCTGCTGACTGGTACAGAATGGCTTGTCCCTTCCATCTGGCTGACAGATGCCATAAACTGCACATGACTGTGTCAGCCCTGAAGTCAGGGCATCGGTAACTTCCATGGGACAAAGTTGATAATCATCTCTTGGTATAAAATTGTCTTTTAGAGAATTAGATAAATGTGAAACTCTCCGCGAGGTCCAGAACATCATTCAAGGCCACCTCCCCCGTTTTGACAGCATGATGGCCTGACGTGGACATTTGTTTTCAGGCCTGTGATTCCCGCACCCTATGTCCCTCTGCTTTATCCCAGGCAAAAAACTGGGCTGCAGGAAGGCCTGTTGGTCACACGCTTAAACCCAAGCAGGACAGCGCCCTGGGAGCAAGGCCTGCCGCTCAGGGTCAGGCCTTCATGCCCTGCTCTGAAATCTGCTCACCCCGAGGAATAAATGATTCATCTCTCTCCGCTAGTGTCTCTTTTTACAGAGATTTCTGTGACAGAGCCTTGACAGTAGCAATGTTCATCATGATTGTTCATCCACAGAAGTAAGGAGAAGACCTGGGGAGGGGAGAGGGAAGCCCCAGCATGACTCCAGAATATCATTCCACACCCTCACAGTCAACGTCGGAAAGTGTTTGAACAAAGGAAATAAATGAAGGTATAAGGTCTCTGTACTGGCAGTTGCTGGAAGTCCGTTTGCTCTAGTCTAAGGCTCGGGCAGGACCACATCCTGGCTCGTCAGCAGAGATCCTGGTCTTCTAGACATTCTTTCAGCTGGTCCCGTGGAGAGGGATCCTGGCCTTCTAGGCATTTTTTTTTTTTTTTTTGCATTTTCCCCTCTGGGCACACCTCTGCTCTTCCTGTTTCTTTTAGCTTAGGCAAAACGGGGCGGTGGGCGGGAGGCATGATTCTGTGGGCTCACGTAACTGGGAGGAAGCCAGAAGAAGCTGAACAGGCCTAACCAGTCCCTCTCCCCGCAGCTCACCCACCGGTCGGCTGTAGGCTCTTCTTCTGCAGCCCGGCCTCTTCCCTGAAAGGAGAGCCTGATTTGGCCTCTGATTTTACAATTACATCCTCGCAGCTTTGGTCCTGGAGCCTGCCCAGAAATGGTCTGCTCTGACTGTCCCCCGAGCTTTTGGAAGCAGCCCTGCTGCCCAGCTAAACAAATCCACGGTGACTGGGGAGCAGTGGGGTGAGGCTGGGCAAGAAAGGGGTTGGCTATTTTTCAGCTCAGGACAGTTTGGGTATTTCAACTGGTGTGCATGTATTACTACAATAAAAATTGAAGTAAAATAAAATGCTCCCTCTCGACTGGCAGACAGTTAAAAGACAGCATAACTCAAAAGCATGGCCAGCTCATGGTTCCTATTTTTAATGGTAGTAAAATACCCATGACGGAAAGCTGACCATCTTAACCACATTTAAGTGTACAGTTTGGTGGCATTAAGTACATTCACATTGTTGTGAATGTCACATGTCACCAGCCACCTCTAGATTTTTTTTCACCTTGAAAAACGGAAACTCTGTACATTACACAATAATTCCCCATTCTCTGACCCTCTCCCTTTCAACCACCATCCTACTTTCTGTCCCTATAAATTTTACTATTCTAAGTACCTCATATAAGTAGACTCATACCGTATTTCTCTTTTTGTGATTGGCTCATTTCACTTACCATAATGTCTTCAAGGTTCATCCATGTAGTAAACATTAGAATTTCACTCCTTTTTAAGGCTGAATAATACTCCATTGTATGGATATACCACACCTTGTTTATCCACTCATCTGTCAGTGGACACTTGGGTTGCTTCCACCTTTTGGCTGCTGTTCATAATGCTGCTATGGACATGGGTGTCCAAGCAGCTCACCTTTTAAAACTACATTTTTAAGAGTTTCTCTGGTTTTTAGTATGAAGACTAAGAAGCAAAGGGAGGCCGGGGCACCTGGGAAGTAAATTACCCATCCCTCACCCCTGGCCATCAAAGGGCTCCGTCCTGTGTTCTTTGAGTGTCCTATGAAGCAGAGATTCTTATCCCCATCTCATACTGAGAAACTGAGGCTCAGAGAGGTTAATTAAGTTGCCCAAGGTAACATAGCTAGAAAGGGGCTGAGAGTCAACCCAGGTCTGACTCCACGGCCCCAAACCTGTCTGCTGTCTCGTGCTGCCTCCTGAAAGTGGGGCAAAGCTGGACCTGGTGTGTGTGAAGATGGGGGGCAGGCAGGAGGCTGAAACTCTGTCCCTCCCTCCCCTGTGCCTAAGGAACAAACATTATTATTATTATTATTATTATTATTATTATTATTATTATTAGAGCCAATGGAAAACAAAGAAAAGTACAGTAAACAGAGCCTACAGGATGCAGACAGGAAGCCTGACTCTCAGATGAGAACACACTTAGCTACTTGTAACAATGCTGAAAGGGGGGACAAAGTCTCAAAGTCTGCAAGGAATTGTGGCACAAAGGGGACCAAACTGCAGGAAGTATTTCAAGGCCGTGAGTGGACAGCAAAATGGCAGATGAGTTTTAGGAGGGGGAAATGCCTGGAACTGCACTCAGAGAAAATCACCCAAACCAGACTAATAGGGGATTGCTTTGAGCAAGGAGTGTAGCTCCAGCCCAGGTCAGGGTGTGTGTGGGCTGAGCTGCCCAGTGCCCCTCAGCAGGGGAAGGGAGCAAAAAATACTGACATCTTTGAAAAAGACATCATTCACAAAGCAGAAAAAAATAAAACAACAATAAACACCCTTACCGAGGTGGAAAATAAGGCTTGCACTGAATGAATAGATCCCGCAAGGGAAAGGGTAGTTTTTCTTTGGAAATACCAGGGCTGCCTGTTGCAGGCACCGAAATGGTCAGTAAAATTTTGAGCATCACCAGAGCAGCCCGAGAACCCACCTCCTCACCCACCCCTGGACCACTGCATGTGCCTTCCTGTGGCATCTCAGGAAAGTAGCGTGGATACGAGGAGGATGCAGGGTTGAAACATGGGAATGAGTGCAGGAGCCTGGGGTTTTCTCACAGACCAACGTCCTCCTTGAAGGTCTGACCATGAGATCGGGGAAGATAACGCTGTCCCTAGACAGGCTACATCCAGGAGCCCCCTGGCCCGCGGTTTGTTTTATGTTGCTTGTCTGTTCATTGTGAGGGCACAGGAAAGGGAGGGGATGGGAGGAGATACTTTGCTATTAGGTCTTAAAGAATCTTTGTGGAGTTTCTCTCTGAGACCTGGGCCAGGATGTGGCCGGACTCCCAAGTCATATTAAAATCCCCCATGCCATTCCAACCAGACCTGGCCCTGGCTTCTGGGTCCACAGCTGCCGGGTGAGGGGTCCTAGGCTGAGCTCAGGGAGGGGGAGGATCTCCCTGTATTCTCAGGATCTGACCTTTGAGACATTTTACTGAAATTTCTAAAACCACAGCAACGCCTCTGCCGCCTGAAACAAGAATCTCAGGTAAGGACAGTGATGGAGCCTGTGATTTCTGGGTCTCACTGGGCCCATGCGTTGGGACCACCACCAGCCTGCCACCAAGCACTCAGAAGCAGGGCTTCCCTGGCCCCCAGGTTTGGCACACGAGCCCCACACAGCACTGATCCAAGGGCCAGGCCCCAAGCTCAGTATTGGGTGGCCTCATTCCAGGCTCCCAAGGGCCACTCCGATCTGTACTCAGCTCCCAGGGAAGGGGCTGCTCACGACCTGGGCGGGGAGTGGTGGGGAAGCAGGGGGCTCCGGTCTGGGGAAAGAGAAGGGAGTGAGGGCAGGAGATAGGCGGGCATGAGGGCCCACTGGGGAGTGGGGAAAGCGTATTGTGGAGGAAAAAAGCTAGGCAGCCAGTCAAGCTCCCTCCGTGCTAGCCGGTGACTGATGGGGGTCCCAGCGCAGTAGTGCGGCTCCCGCACTGCGCGAAGGCGCCCCCCAGAGGCCGGGAGTGGAGTTGGAGCTGCGCACAAAGGTTGCGTGCCGGGCCCCAGCCCTGCCCAGGGCTGTGTTCAGCGCGAGGATACAGACGCTTTCGTAATCACGCAAAGATGCAGCAAAGGCAGGTGGACAGCCCTGGGCTTCCCACCAAAGGGACGCTCAGTACCTGTCGCAGGAATGACTGTGAGTCAGTTGATGAGAGCGCATGCACCCCCCTTCCTCTGGGGAACACATGGGTAACACACAATAAGCTGCACCTCTGCCTGGGCTTTGCTAGGCTAACTCTGGCTCAGCAAAGCCACATCCTTGGCTGGCAGTCCGGGAGAGTGTTCTACGTGTGCTGGGCTCATTATCCACAGGGCAGGTACCCACCTGTGGGGCTGGGCATCAGGCCTTTGCCTTCATCCCAAGTCTAGGTGGGCGGGACCGGTGCATGCAGAACAGAGCATCGTTTCCCTGACCGGGGCAGCCAGCCCCCTTCTCTCCCCACCCATAGGCCTAAGAATCCCTCCCTGCCATTAACCAGCCGGCTCCCAGGAGGCAGGGGGTAATCCCCTCCCTGTGGCCGCTCCACAGGGATGACATCTAAGGACCATCCAAAGTGCAAGGGGATTGACCCCGCTCCGCAGTGCACTTTCTGCTTAATAGGAACAGCTGGTCAGTGAAGTGTTTGCTAGCAATTTAACAAGGCTCAAACAGCAAGAGGCATCTGCCGATAAATCAAAAGGAGCGCCCGGCTAAATGAGGTTTAATTTAAATTCCTATCTCGAGCGAGAGAGGAGCATAATTGTGCCTTCCAGTTGTATTAGTACCAGCAAGGCCCGGGCCAGATCGGCTTCGGCTGGAGCTCGCTGCCCATCCCCGGCCGCCCTGGGGTGTGATGGCCCCAACAAGACTAAGCTGTAAAACAAAGCCAACTGCCGAGGGGGCAGGGGAGGGCGAGAGGAAAGAGATAATATGTCATTTCTTGCAGAAACAAAACAGAACAAGCCAAACTTTACTGCATTCGGAAGCCATAAAACTCATCATGGCCAGAAGCAAGTCCACTGTGGCTGCCCCATTAGAGCAGAGGGCAGGGGCCCAAGGGCAAGGGGGCAAATGAGCCTGGCAGGGAGGAGGACTCGTTCCATGGAAGTGTCACCAGTCAGAGCCATGATGACACCCAGGAAGAGAAGAGCTGCTTTCCTCTCATTGTTTCCTGGCACAGAGATCTGGACACAGACTTTGCAACCTACACACACGTCCTCCCCTGCCTCGAGCCGTCCTCAGCCTTGCACGTTCACCTGTAAACCCCCAGCCCCCAATGGATTTGATTCTCCCCTCCCGGCACATCTCATTTCTCTTTAAAATCAGAGCCTGGGCTTAACATCAGGCAAAAAGCTGGCTGCTGTCTAATGCATCTTCCCTGCGAGTGCCTTGGGAAATCAAGCAGTGAGTCACCAAAGATTTGTCCTTCAAGGAGTCCTACCCCGGCGGCCCTGCTCACACGTTTCATTTCACGGGGGCCAGAGATGCCTTCCGCACGGGCTGGGTCTGGAGGGTGTCGTAGGAGCTCCGTACCCAGGACCTATTAGGCGGAGGGAGTGACTCAGAAAGCCTTGGGGTGGAGAAGCAGGTGCCCGCATACCCACTGATGCCAAAAGTACGGCTTAAAGTTCACGCACAGTCAGTCCTCACACCCTCATCCTTCTCAAGGCGAAGTCTGTCCTCTCCCTCTGCCCCGCGCTCCTCTCAGTTAACACTTCCTAACTTTGCTCTTCAAACACGTCAGCACCTGTTCCCTTGAAATCAGCATGTGTTCACTGAGGACAGGGGCCCTGCCACAGCGACTTCGCCCCCTTTTGTAACAGGTCCCAAGGCTGACAGGCCAGGGCAAGACCTCACCCAGGAGTGTATCTTTTAGGAATTGTGTATGTCAACTAGTAAGAGCAAAGAAAAGAAGTTTATTTTTCTCTCACGTTAAAATTCACAGATGGCAGTCCTGGGCTGGCATGGCAATGCGCATCAGAAACCAAGGCTCCTTCCGTTTCTTGCTTCTGTATCTTGTTTTAAAATTAAACTATAGGTTGATTTACAATTTGTGTTAGTTTCAGGTGTACAGCTTCAGATTCTTTTCCATTATAGGATATTACAAGATATTGAATATAGTTCCCTGTGCTATAAGTAAATCCTTAGTGTTTATTTTATATGTAGTAGTGTGTATCTGTTACTCCCATACTCCTAATTTATCCCTCCCCCTCCCCTTCCCCCCCGCCGATAACCATAAATTTGTTTTCTGTGTCTGTGAGTCTGTTTAGTAAATAAGTTGATTTGTGTTATTTTTTTAGATTCCACATGTAAGTGATAACATATAATGTTTGTCTTTCTCTGCCTGACTTAGTTCACTTAGTATGATCATCTCTAGGTCCATCCATGTTGCTGTAGATGCTTGGTTCTGTATCTTTAGCCTCTGGCTTTCATCCTGAAGGTCACCTCATGAGCAGAGATTGATGCTGGAACACCAACTATCACATCTGGATTCCAGGTAGGAGGCAGAAGAAAGATGGAAGGGATATTTTTCTTAAAAAGGCACTTCACAATTGCCTATTTTGTAAGTTTTCTCAGACGTCCCACCCAATAACATTTCTGTGTATCTCACTGGCTAAAACCTAGTCATGTGGCCACACCTAGATACATAGGAAGCTGGGAAACGTGGTCTATTAGTTGAGCACATTGCCACCTCCCACAATCAATAGGGCTGGGCTGCCTCTACAAAGGAAGAAGAGGAGAATGGATTTGGGCTGGCGTTAGCAGCCTCTGCCACCATAGGCTGCATCTCGATTTTGCTTTACCGTTTGACAGGTCTTCCTGTGAGGTTCTGTGGTTGAGATGGTAACACCCAGACTGGGTAACCAGACAGTCTGGGGGGATTCTGTCTAAGCAGCATCTCAAAGGGAGCTGTGATTATGCCAGCTGGGACGGAAATCTAGTGACCATCACAGGACCTAGTCCTGATTGCAGATGTTAACAGTGGCTTGGATGCAGATTTCCAGAAGACAGGATCTTTGCCCCACTGAGGAGGGACACATATAAAAGAACCCAGCAAATGTGACAGCATCTATTCCAGCACAGAGGGGAGAGTGTCCAGGGCAGCAAGGGGACACATAGAGCAATTTGCCCTGGATTCTGACCCTGGGGTTTTTTCCTGGTCCCTATACCCTCCTGAGCATAGCCTTGACATCTGTTGGTGTTTATACACATATAGGTGCCAAAATAATACATAAATAACATTTTCTGCACAAACTTTGTGTTTGGCCAACACATGCTAATGGGTCAAAATTAGGCACCAAGCACTTCCCTGGTGGCGCAGTGGTTAAGAATCCGCCTACCAATGCAGGGGACACGGGTTCGAGTCCTGGTCTGGGAAGATCCCACATGCCACAGAGCAACTAAGCCCGTGCGCCACAACTACTGAGCTTGCACTTTAGAGCTCTCGAGCCACAACTACTGAGCCCGCGTGCCACAACTACTGAAGCCCGCGTGCCTAGAGCCCGTGCTCCGCAATGAGAGAAGCCACAGCAATGAGAAGCCCGCGCACCGCAATGAAGAGTAGCCCCCGCTCACTGCAACTAGAGAAGCATGCGTGCAGCAACGAAGACCCAGCGCAGCCAAAAATAAATAAGTAAATACATTTATTTTAAAAAATTAGGCACCAAGTCCCACACATTGGTCTTCAATAACGTCCATGAGAGCAGCAGCTGGAAGAAGCGAGTTAAAGATGCTACAGCACCTGAAAGGGATCCTCCACTTCTCACACACACATATTTTGAGCACGACTGTGTTTGTTTGAACCGCTCTCACAATGTTCTTCCAGAAATTGGGTAAATTTGATGGCCCAAAGGAAAGAGAGGCGGGAGAGGGTCCTTCAGCCCTGAGTTCCAAGCTCAACCAGGGATGCTGCGTGTTTATTTGCAGAGCAATGTTCAGAAAGGGTGCCTGTTCGGTCTTTTGTTGTTTGCTTTTTATTTTGAAATAATGTTAGACTCACAAAAAGTTGCAAAAATAGTAGAGAGTTCGTTGTGTACCCTTCACCCAGGTTCCTCAAATTATAACATCTTACACAACCAGAGCACGTTATTTTTTTAAAAATATTTTATTTATTTATTTATTTATTTGGCTGCACCGGTCCCAGTCGCAGCATGCGGGATCTTTAGTTGCGGCATGCGGAATCTTTAGTTGCGGCACATGGGATCTAGTTCCCTGACCAGGGATCGAATCCAGGCCCCCTGCAGTGGGAGCTCAGAGCCTTAGCCACTGGACCACCAGGGAAGTCACCAGAGCACATTATTAAAACCAGGAAACGGATATTAGTACAATATTATTAACTAAACTACAGACCGTATTCAGATTTCACCAAGTTAGCACATGGATATACTCATGTAAACACTATCCTATTCAGGATACGGAGGTGTTCTGTCCCCAGAGTGAAAACCCTTTGCCTATCCTTTTAGGGCCCTCCCCCTGGCATTCACTGATCTGTTCTCCATTACTATAATTTTGTAATTTTTAAAATGTGATATAAACTAAGTCATATAGTTTGTAAACATGTTAGGGTTCTTTTTTCACTGAGGATAATGCCCTCAAGATCCATCCAAGTGGTTGTGTGTATCAATAGTTTCATCCCTTTTTTTGTACTGCTGAGTAGATCCATGGTATGAATGTACCACAGTTTGTTTAATCATTTACCATTAAAGAACGTCTGTTTCCAGTTTTTGTCTATTACAAACAAGGTTGCTATAAATATTTGTGTACTACTATAAACATTTGTGCATAGGTGTTTGTGTTTGATAAGCTTTCATTTATCTAGGATAAATACCCAGGAGTGTGATTGCTGGGTCACATGGTAAGTATATGTTTAACTTCACAAGAAACTGTCAAATGGTTTTCCAGAGTGGCCTCACCATTTTATATCCCACTAAGCAACGTGTGAGAGTTTCAGTTGCTTCCTATCCTTTCCAACAATTGGTATTGCCAATATTTTTAATTTTAGCCATTCTACTTCGTGTGTAATAGTATCTCCTCATGGTTTAATTTGTACTTCTCTAATGGCTAACAATGTTGAACTTCTTTACATATGCTTATTTGCCATTCACATGTTCTATCTGGAGAAATGGCATTCAAGTCTTCTGCCCACTTTATAATTACAGACAGTCCCTGACTCAGGATGGCTCAACCTAAGATTTTTTGAGTTTACGACGGGGTGAAAGCGACACACGTTCAGTGGGAATTGTACTCCCGAGTTTGAATTTTGGTCTTTTCCCAGGCTAGTGACAGGCAGTACGATGCTGTCTGTCACAAGGCCCCGTGGTGGGACCAGGTAAGAATGACGGGATTGGACAGACACAAAACACAGCCAGTCTTCAATTCACAGATCACTCCGTTTCTTACACACAATTAACACGCAGCACAGGTTAGTCAAAGTAGAGATATAGAAAGGGGTAATGCACTGACCGCTCCAAGGAGAAGTCCCGAAAGGAGGCATCTCAGCACAGGCAGCGGTCTCTGGTCCTTCCCTCGGCTCCAACAGGACCTCGGGCAGGTCCATCTGGAACATCTCTCAGCAGCGTGGAGTCGGGTCCTCCAGTGAAAAGCTCAACTCAGTGGACTCTTTTTAAGGAGTCTGCCAGTACGGTGTACGGTTACACCCCTGGGGTCTTGTCTCTATAAGTCACTCCTTCCTTTCCTCTGACTTATGTTGCCAAACAAATATCTTATGTAAAGTAACACTCTTCATTTATCCCTCTGAGACACTCGCGGTCCTACACTGGACGTTTCAAAACAACTAATATGGAAGTTTACCTTGACCACTGTGACTCTATTTTGAACCACATAACATAGCTTAAAATAGCTTAACTCCTAAAAGTTTCACACAGGATGAATAGGAATCCTAACACAAAAGGAATCGCATGATAACATATACTCTCTCATGATGCTGGACAGAGCCAGCCAGCCACACTATCACGAGGGTAAACACCCGATACACTTACAACCATTCCGTACCCACACAACCATTGTTTTTACACTTTCAGGAAACTATTCAATAAGTTACATGAGATGGTCAACACTTTATTGTAAAATAGGCTTTGCATTAGATGATTTTGTCCAACTGGAGGCTAATGTAAGTGTTCTGAGCACATTTAAGGTAGGCAAGGCTAAGCTATGATGTTCAGTAGGTTAGGTGTATTAAATGCATTTTTGACTTAAAATATTTTCAACTTATGATGGGTTTATCTGGATGTAAGCCAATCATAAGTTGAGGAAGATCTGTACATTGTTTTACTGTCAAGGTTTACAAGTTCTTGATATATTCCGAACTGTAAGTTCTTTGTCAGATATACGATTTTGCAAATATATGCCAACTTTCACCACTTTTATTCAACATAGTACTAGAAGTCCTAGCCAGACATTAGGCAATAAAAAGAAATAAAAGGCATCCAAACTGGAAAGTAGAAAGTAAAATTATCTCTGTTTGCAGATAATATGATTTTTATGTAGAAAACCCTATAAAGATTCCACACACATACACACACACACACACACACACACACACACACTGTTAGAACGAATAAATGAATTCATCAAAGTAGCAGGATGCAAAGGCAACACACAAAAATCAGTTGCATTTGTATATGCAAACAATGAACAAGCTGAAAAGGCAGTGAGCAAAACCAAATAAGCAAGAGCAGAGAAAGTTACAGGAGGAAGTGATTCCCTGCAGATTTGTAGGGAGGAGACTGGCTTGAACAACTCTGCCCAGGAGCTGATCATCACCGCAAAGCCGGCTCTCCGGGGAGGCTGGGTAAAGACGCCCAGCCTTCCAGAGACCAGCCCTTCCGACAAAGCACGGCCGCCTTCCTGAGCAGCCAGGCGAACTCTGCAGAGAAAACGCAGGGCAGCCGCTGAGCAGCCTGAATTGCCATTCAAAGGAGAGCTGGTTTCTCTCCTCTTTCTGCCTTAGCAAGTGGATTCGCATTTCCACTGTTTATGTGTCTTAAAAGCCAACATTTTCAGTGTGTTTTGGGTGTGGAAAATGATCAGCCCACAACTGGCACGTTGAGATTCTCTCTTAGGCGAGGCGTTTCCTTCGAGACCGAACCGTTTGTACAGTTTTGTTATTTCAGACCACACGCTGTCTGGCTGCTGGGGAACAGAACAGGAGTAAACTGACGAACATTCTCAGGAACGTGAGAACCAGTTTCAGCGCCTGCGGAGAGTGAAAGCTGGATCCGGGCGAGCGCCAGGCAGAGCACACCCGCCTGCTTCACCCTTCCCCAGGCTCCATCCACGTCTGTGTGGCCCCGGGCAGGGGTGAAGCTTGGGGTGATTGCGTGTCACACACATGCCCCTTCATCCCCTGCCTGCTTCCCAAACGGGCTTCCTGCTCCTGTCACTGACAGCAAAACCTGCTCGGAGTAGAAGGGCAGAAAATGGCCTTTTCCTGAGCCAAATCCAAAAGGAATCCAAACTCTCTGCAAAATATGTGGGCGCACTTCCTGTTTTAGTTACCCCAGGAGGGGTTCATGCTCCTCTCACACACTCCTGATGCCTCTCCCCTTCCCGTCTTCAATCTTCATGGCCTTAGAATGTTTTCCTGAGAGTTAGGCAGTAAGCTTAATAGTACACTCATCGGTGAAAGAAATGTAGTTGGCCTACATAAGCTGCAAAATGAACTTCTTGTGTGATGTTTGGTGATTATATCCCTACAGGTGAAGGCTTGAACTCAGGGTATTGGAGAAGTTTTACTCAAAATGGATAGATGTGTGAGTGGGTGGGTGGATGGATGGATGGATGGATGGAGGGATGGATGGGTGGATGGAGGGATGGATGGGTAGATGGATGGATGGATAGCTGGGTGGATGGGTGGGTGGATGGATGAATGGATGAAAGGATGGATGGATGGATGGAAAGATGGAGGGATAGATGGTGGGTGGGTGGATAGATGGATGAGTGGATATAGATGGGTGGGTGGATGGGTAGTTGGATGGGTGGGTGAGTGGATGGGTGGATGGGTGGGTGAGGTAAAAAGAGAGCCACAGCAGGCTCAATGGCCCCTTGAAGCCCCTGTCCAGTGAGCGGTGGGGGGAAACTACTAGCCTTCCTGTCTTTAGTGTCCTGTAGGAAAATCTAGTTCCTCCCTGGCCCTGGCCCTGATGACCAATGCACAAGTGACAACCAGGACTTGGATCACCCTTGACCACACTGACATCTGTGTCTCTGCCTTAGCAAGAACATGGTCTCTCTCAAGAAAGAAAGATAGTAATAGGAAAAGGGCCTCAGCTGAATAAAGACACAGAGCTATTCAGTTTCAAGGCCAAAATCAACCAACTACCACTGCCCTATTCTTATTTTTAAAGTGATTTGTCAGAATAAAAAAAAAAAAAATTCTGTTTACTGGCCCTGAAGCATCTCTTCCAATCCCAGCAGGGACAGAACTTGGGTGTTAGAACAGTGTGCCAGGCCGAGCCCCTTCCCAGCCACTGGGCAGCATCCCTGCTCACTTCTCAGACCCTGGCTCCTGCTGGGCTTCCCAGTGGGTGGAAGCCGAGCTGGGGTCTGGGACCTGCTTCCAGGCCACCATCCTGAGGTCGGTGGTTCTGGGGCATCAGCCAGCAGGACCCCTGGTGGAAACGGAGCTGTGTAGAAAAGAACTGGATGGCAGGGCCTCTGGACAGGGCCCACTCTCCTCTCCCCAGCTCACCAGGGAGCTCTTCGGGCTTCAGATCAGCTCTTCCCCCAGACTTCTTCCAGGTTCTGAGCTGGCAGGTAAGGTGGGCTCGTGTCCCCTGGGGGCTGATCACTGAGTCCCATGGGGCCTTCTTGGGAGGAGCTCCCACACGTTTCCTTTTCCTTCCTCTTTTCATTAGTTCTCCAACCTTATACTCTGTCTTATGCTCTGGTCCTAAATGCTTCCCTCTTTCCAGCATCTGCTGGATGGTAAGCGCGGGGCTAATCTTCCCTGTTAATCCGCCCCTGGCTGCCCCTCCACACTCCCAGCCCCTCGGGGGGTCTGCTGGACCCAGCATCCTCCCCTGCGAAGAAGTGATTGGGCCAGATGCTGTCTGAGCTTCCTCCCAGCCCTGGCATTTTCCTTTAAAGGGTGGGTGGTATGTTCTTCCTCAGACCCTCAGAGCCAAGGTGCTGCTCCCCTTGCCTTCTGGGTACCGTGGGAGACCCTGGACTGAAAACAAAACAATCCACTCGGCCGCAGCTCTGCCTGCACCGTCCAGTTCCACCCACGGGAGCCACCAGGCACACGTGGCTCTGGACATTCCCACTGAAAGTAATTAAACTTAACAAAACTTTCAATTTTGTAGTTCAAAGAATCTGAAAAAGAATATATATATATATATATAACGGAATCACTTTGCTGTACACCTAAAACGTTGCAAATCAACTATACTTCAATAAAAAAAATTTGGAACAAAAATTTTTTTAATTCAGTATTTTAGTCATGCTGCCCTCTTGTCAGCTACCCAGTAGCTACCTGTGGCTGGTGGCTATTTTATGGGACGGTGCAGTAAAGCGTTTCTGTCGTCAAGGAAGTTTCCCCCAGATAGTCCTGGAGGCAGGCATGCGGTCTGCGGAGGCCAGGCCAGAAGCTGAATTGTCCTAGGACCTACCTCTACTGCACTGTATTCCTTAGAAGTTAGTCACTCAAGCAAGTCCGTATGCAAGATGGAATAGTGTTAAAGAATTGGTGGGCATTTAAAAAAATCTGCACAGAAGGTAATTCAAAATCTGACACCTTCCACTCCCGTGGCCATCTTGATCTACATTCTCCACACCCTCTTGGGTCCCCAAGGCAGAGATGAGAGCATCTGTCCAGACTCTTCCCTCCTCACCCTGCACCCATTTGGCACCAGGCCCTGTTGACTCAGCCTCTCAAATTACTCTCACGTTCCCAGCTCCTCTCTATCCCTCCTGCCACTGCCACGGATGGGCCTCCATCGTGCCCTCTGGGTCACTGCCAATCCTCTTCCTCCTTCCCCGGGGTACTAGGACCACCACTGGAATGCACCTCAGACCGTACCATGGCCCTTCACTTTCCTGAGTAGGAACCTGAGTACCAGAGAGGTAAAGGCACTTGCCCAAAGTCACACAGCAGCCTGGAAGCAGAGGCAGGCAAGAACTCAGTGCTGCTGGCCACTGGGGCTGGGCATCTTCCATTACCTCACTGCCTTGAGGGTAAATCTTTGGATGTTCTTGAAAGGCATTCTCTCACCAGAGGCCTGGGACAGTCTCTCTGCCTTTTTATTCCAAGCCCAAAATATGGTCTCCGTTGCTGGATTTTGCAAACAAATTATTGCTAGAGAAATAAATGGCCACTTTTATTATTTTCTTTATTCCAATTTACCATTTAAATAGGCATTGCCAGATTTCTGGGTGTCATCATCTCATGAAGGAACTATTCTTGCTCTTAAGGAACTTCCGTTCTAAAATTATACAAGACACAGACAGAGAAGATAGACACACACAGAGAGACACTAGGCTTTTCTTTTTTTGGTAAGGGCTGGGGGAAGCGCAGGGAAGGGAGAGAAAATAGAAAAGGATAGAGAAAGATCAGCACTGTTTGGTGGATGAAAATAGCAGGAGAGACGGCAAAGAACTTGATGGGTTCTGTCCCCAAGAAGAAGGGATTTCGAAGCTGCGCAACTATTTATTTATTTTTGCATGTGGAATCAGCCATTTTATGCAACTGATAAAATCAAGGACAATTAGACCAAATTGAGCTTTAATTTTGGATTGAAAGTGTGATTCTTCCACCAAGAACTCCCTCCCACGACATCTGAAATTACTAACTAACTGCGGAAGGCACCCAGAGCCGTCAGCCTAGATCAGTGCAGGCTTAATGTCTGTCAAAAACGTAGACGCTGATAAGACCCACATGCTCCTGCAGGGGCATTAGAAAGTCTAGACGGGGTGCAGATTACGGCCACACCTCAGGCAGCATGATTTAAAGCACTTGCTTGTTTCCAGTTGATTTAACTTTGGAACCGAAGAAGGAAAAGTGACCCCAGAACCCCTGGAGGATCTGGGCTGCTGGCTGTGGGTTTGGGAGGAATAGGGGGTAGGGATGTTGTTGGGACACACTCCGATCAAAAGCAAGATTTCCCTCACAATTTCATTCTCCAAAATGTGCTGAGCTTCCCCTAACCTTAAAAACAAAACAAAACAAAAAACAAAAAAAAAACCCCACGCTATCACCTCTTTTCTCTTCCCTACATCTCCCTTCCTTTGCTAGCCTGGTCCTTAGAAGCGTAATATCCAAGTTAAAAGTTCAGAATCTTTCTTTGAGGTCAGACAGTCCTGGGCTGACATCCCTCCTCACCTATTAAGTAAGATCTCTCTGAGCCTCGGCCCACAGCTGCTGAGTACCAGGTGATGATGGTGTCTTGTCCACAGGGTGTGGACAGGATAATGAGATGACGTTATGTAAGGCATTTGACTGGCACAAAGTCGGGGTTCACAAACCATTCGCCATCATTATAGTTATTCCTGTGGTCACACGGCCTCTAGGCCCCTTTCTCCTGGGCCTGTTAACTGATGCTGACGATTTCCCCCATCTTGGCCGGATTGCCCTTCGGAAGCCTCGGTCCCTGTCGGAAAGCTGAGAGGCAGGGCCGGGACGCGTGTTCCCGCTGGGAAGAGTTGGGGACCCCACCCTGTGCCCCGTGTGGGCCTTCTCAGCCAGACGGAGGAGAGGACAAAGCTTTCCCCAGGTGCCACAGGCAGGGCTGGGGCAGACAGAGCTCCTCGCTGGCTTGTCCCCCATCACACGGGTGAGATGGAAGGCTTGCGGGTTCCCCGGAAGGGCTCCGGGAGCACAAGGGGCCTGCGTCATGTGAGACCCCTGAGCAGGGGACGCGCCGCCAGGCCTTCAGAGTCTGCTTGCGGCTGGTGTCTGGGCCTAAAAATGGTGACAAAGCCCAATTTCAACTTTCCCTCCATCCTCTCTGAGATGCCTCTGACCCTCCCTCAATCAGTCGACCCTGGGTTTGTCTCTTTCCTGCAGGGGAGGGGGGCAGGAGCCGAGTAGGCTCTTGGTGAGATCATGGGCCTGGTTGTCGGGTGGGACTGGACAGAGGGAGGGAAAGGGAGACGCTGGAGGGTCTGCCCTCAGCCCTTAGACGGTTCCTGGAGTGGTTGCATTCATTTGTGCGACTTGTACTGGGCACAGCTCCTGCCCAGAGGGGCTCATGAGGAAGGCGAGAAGGGGGTTCTCGATAACGAGAGACATGAGCACGGGGTGTGCCGGGAGCCCACGCGCGGAGGGGTCGGTAAAGGCCTCAGGAGAAGGAAAGTTCTGAACTAGGATGTCAAGGGGGACGAGCAGGAGTTACGGGGTTTCCCAGGTTGCGGACGGCAGGACAGCTGGGCGTGGGGGTGTGTGTGTGTGTGTGTGTGTGTACTGCAGGGCTACAATTCATCTGCGGGTGGGGGGAGGATGTTAGGAAGTGGAGAGGTTGGCAGGGGCCACATCCCAGAGGCCCTGAAGGCCCATGTCCCAGAATTGGGGTTTTCCCAGGGAGACCATGGGACGCCCCGGAAGACGTTGAGACCAGCGAGTGCCACAGCAGGACTGCATTTCAGAGCCGCCCACGCTGCCTCTGCCCCAGGATGCGCTCTTGGGCCTTGGCGGTCACATACCCGGCTGCCACATCTCTGCTTTGCAGAACCGAGGAGACTCAAGGCAGCAGTTTTTGTTGTTGTTCACGCCTTTGCTTAGCAATGGATGCAAAACAGACCCAGCTTCCATGTGATCAGGGGCCCTTTAAAATGTGTTTTTATTTTTTATCAAAGTAGTGCATGTACATAGGTTAGGAAAGCCAAACATGGACACAAGGTGTGCGATAGTAAACAGTTGTCCCTGCCCCCTCTGCCTCCCTCCCAATTCTCATTCCTCAGCTACCACATCTTCCTTCTTCTGCTCTTTACCTCTGCATCTGCAGATGGCATAGGTAGAATGTTTTTTCTTTTTTTTCAGTTTTAGATTCATTGTGGAAGGCCGGGCCATTGAGACAGGCTGGGACCTGGGACCTGGGACCCTTTGCTGCAGTGCTTATACAAAGAAACTACAAGGGACTAAAAATAACTGCGTGCATGTGCATGCACAGTTGGGGCAAATTATGGACAACAAGATACAAAGAGACCAAAAAAACCCAACTGCTACTTCTGAAGAGCTGGGAGCCAAAGCAGGGGGTCGGGAGCAAATGCAGGGCACTGCGCATGCCCCCTGCACACAACACCACCAAAGGGGTGGGCAAACCACCTAAGCCCGACCCCTCTGGCCTGATCCCTGGACACACCCCTTTCCTCACCCCATATAAGGAAACAGCTCGCCCCCCTGCTGCAGCAGGAGCCCCAGTAAAGCCTTGCCTGAATTTCTTGTCTGGCCTCTTATCAATTTCTGTTGATTAAGAACCCTGGCGGTAACACCATCCCTCCCATTTACATACTCTTGCCTCCTCTCCATGTCCTCATTTCCTCAATATCGCGATGTCACACTTTTAGCTAAATCAGGGGCTAGCATAGTGTTTCCAGCACAGCTGAGCCACCTTGTAAACTAGAACAACGTTTTCTTTTGTTTTGCTTTTTGGTTTCCTGGAGTTAGTCATTGCCAGTTTGTTTGGTTTTCCCAAACAAACTGATTCACCCCCAGCCTCTTCAGCTGAACCCCAACCTCCTTTCATACCTTGGAGCAAAGCAAGCCTCCTGCAGGATCCTTTCTGCTGAGCCTTTCCTCCTGGACCCTCCATCTCCTGCTCGGGTGGGAGACACTTCTCTCCAGGCGGCTGCCTAGCTGGCACATGGGGGCTTCTTCTCACTCTCAGCCT
The DNA here is from genome assembly GCF_028564815.1 of Eubalaena glacialis. Lineage (NCBI taxonomy): Eukaryota > Metazoa > Chordata > Mammalia > Artiodactyla > Balaenidae > Eubalaena > Eubalaena glacialis. The sequence goes on along the minus strand of NC_083727.1, from coordinate 69,294,395 downwards.
GAAAAATCCCTTTGCCTTCAGAGCACCTGGGGACCATTTGGGGATGCTTCCTCAGGTAGAAGAAGCTATACAAAACTTTTTTAAAAACTAGGATAATTTTGGATTCCCCCTTTAAGTACACTGGAAATGACTCTTAACCACACGCAGGCCTTGGCTTTCTGAGGGTGCAAAATCGAATCCCCTCTTTGGTTTTAAATGCACTAAAGCCCTTGCTCTGCCGGTCTGATTCCTACAAGGGCATGCAAGACACACAGCTGGTAAGATCCCCGGCTCCCCAAGTCCGATGTTAGTGCCCTACCCACCTCCTCCCTCGGCACCCCTAACTATCCCGTGTAGCATTTAAGCACTCATATGGTGTTTGCCTGTTCATTTGTTTGCTTCCCTCCTTAAGAACAGGGATGTGTGTCACTACCCTCGTCAACTGACACACAGTAGACCATCAACAAATGCTTTCAGAAGAATGACTGAGTTAGGCTTCTCAGATTATTTTTTGAAGTTCTCCATCAATTCTTGGTATTTGATTAATTTGCCAGCAAACCGACTCCTACCTGCTGCGTGCAAGGGAAACCTTTGTCTTAACCTTGATTGATTGACCTTGAGCACTGAATTAGGAAGGCCTGAGTGAGCTCTTGTACCCGGTGTTATTGTGCTCCCCGCCCAGGTAAATGCACAGTCCGCTCTGGGAGGCTGGGTGGTACAGGGGCCAGAGCCCTGCCCCGAGTCAGGAGGGTGGGATCTTCCGCTCTCTGGGCTGTGACACCTTGGACCAACTGGCCCCCCTGGCTGGCCTGGGTGGCTTTGGAGTTGCAGGCAGGGGGGCCGGCCGATGAAGCCTGAGCCCGCCTCTCCCCCGCTCCCACCCCCAGCTCTGCCACATTGTGTATGATTCTGTCGCTTCCATCACTCACATCTGCAGCCAGCGGCCCCCAATGCAGATTAAGTCCTTTGAAGGCAGGCTCTGAAAACACGAGGAAGATATTCTCTTTGGTAGGAACATTCGAAATAACATCTTTTCAAGTGTGTGGAAGATCAGAATATGAATAGGATGGGGGTGCGGTAGGAAGGGTTTGTGAAAGGAGGGGCTGGGTCCTGCAGCTTGCTCTATTCTGAATGGGGTGGCCGGGAAGCTTGCTTTCTTTTCTCTACAAAATGACAAAATCACTGTGGGGACATTTACAGCCAGAATCTCTTTGACATTTTTAAATCTCCGAAATCATCAAAAAAACAAAACATCATAGCATGTGCGTTGGCAAGGGAAAGGCTTTATGTCGTGGGGTTGTCTAAAAGACACCGGCGGAGCCTGGTTACCTCCGTCAAGACTGTTCTCTGAGGATAGTTTCCTGGGCAGCATCTGCATCATGTAGAAGGTGGGGTGGTAAGGACTGAGCACTTCCTTACAAGTCACTGCAGACACGGTGGCCAGTGTGTCAGGCTCACTTCTTCCCGCTTGGGATGGATGGGAAGGGACAGCAATGGAACTCTTCAAGGTGCAGGACGACACTGAACCCAGCGTTCACGGTTGGGTGTTGGAGGCCAGCCGTGGCCCCATAGCTCACCCCTAAGAATCTAGGAAAATAAAGGAGCCTCCATTTTTCATTCAGAAGCACTAGGAAGAGAGCCCAGCAATCCCCGGAGGGTCCTGGAGCCTTTGGCTCCACCCCTCACACCCCCGGCCACTTGGGGTGGTGACTTACTGGGCAAAGCTCATGAACAAGCACTTGGCCTGGAAGGCAAAGAAACAATAACTCTGAAATCCCAGTGAGCAGGTATTTGGACACCTATAAATAAATCACCTACTTCCCCCATGCTTCACATTACCGCCCATCACAGTATCGGCCTCAACATTTGTTGCCCAGTTAATAGTCCTTTAGGAGCCAGTGTGATGCCAAGATCTAGCAACCCACCGGCACTTAATGACAACGCCCAGCAAAGATGCCGACCAGCCTTGCTGAATATGCTATCCTTGCATGGAAGAGGCCAAAAAGGAGGGAGAAAAAGGGCTGGGGCCCTGCACCTCCAACCTCAGAGGATGGGCCAAGGTGGGCAGGGCAGCTGGAGCCCGAAACAGACGCTTCAGGACAGCGCAACCCTGGACTGGGCCCTGCTAGGAAGCCCACATCACGGGCTGCCTCTGGGGCAGCAGTGTAAAACTAGCCACGCTCTAGCTTTGTACTGACAGACGCATCGCCTTCACATCCAAGAGGGGCGCTGCGTGGTGTAACCCCGTGTGATGCATGTGGCTTGGTCGTTCCATTTGGAAACAGGAGACAAAGTCAGCTTCGTATCCAGGATTCCTTCTCTGTCGTCTTTACAAATGCACACAAACAGGTCTGACAACTTGCTACGTGCCCAGAAAAAGGGGGTCACCTGTGCAGAACTATTTCATGGCCGTAGTCCATGGCAGGGGCAGCTGGGACTGCTGGGACTGGTGGACACAAATACCCCAGCTCCACACTTGTCCCCAGACCGCTTCTGGTCCCTGAGCTTTTGGGATTGTAGAACTCTGAGAATTAATTAGGCAGAATCTCTGGACCCTCATTCCAGAAAATAATGTACATCTACACAAATTTTGCCTATAATTTCCCTGGAAAGCAGAGATCTTTGGAGCTCATTTATAGCCTCCTGGTTAAGATCCCGGTTTAGGAGTTGACAAAAAAGTCCCTCCAAGGAGAAGGTTCTTCACTGTGATGGGCGAAATATTGAGTTCTCTCTGAACACGTTATAAACACATTACACAGGATCGGTTTTTATCAAAATTCAAATTGCTGGCTTCTCAGAAATGTCTCTGCCGATAAAGCAAAATGTACCTGTGGCGTGAAGGAGAAAGGCGGTCTCTGGGGTGAAGGCTGGAAGGAACTGCTTTTCTCTAGAACACACATCACCCACAGTCCCGGTTGCCCCAAGAGATTGTCTGAGTTGGAGCGCATCCCTGATATTTTCTTGGGCATCTCATCTGCTTCTGATAATTTATCTGAGCGGCGTTCGTCGAGGGTGTGTTTAGTGACAACGTTGGGGATGGATTTTGTGCAGGTTCGTTCACCCGGGGGGTGACTTATGTCCGACTGGCTGAACTGTGATTTGGTGCAGCTGAAACAAGGCTGGAGGTGAATGGGGCCTGGCTCCTGGTTTCCATCTGTTTGGTTGCCACCTTTCCTTCCCCAACTCCCCAGAGGCACTCTCCAGAGTGGTCACCAGAGCTAGAAGTTTTAGGAATCACAGCCTAATCCAAATTCTTAGCTGGGATGTTGAAGGGCTGGGTTTGGGGAAAACATTTCTCCCAGGACAGCTGAAACAGTGAGCCAGTTTTCTAGGGTATTGGCTGGCTCCAGGGAGAGCTGAGGCGGGGGGGGGACCAGGCCACCCCGATGGTGGGCTGTTGGTGGCCTGCCGGGGCGGGGGAGGGGCTGAGAGCCGGCGCACTCTCGGCTTAGGAAGCTCTACCGGAAGGCAGTTTTTCTGATGCCCACAGAGGCACCGGAGGGGTGAGCAGGGCCCTGGAAATGATGGGTATGAGGTGGGCCCAGGGCAGAGGTGGAGGAGGCTCCCGGGAGCGGGTCCCCGCCTGACAGCTGGCCGGGACTGAGGCTCCTCTGTAAGCACAGACAGGACAGGGCCCAGCCGTCTGCTCGGCACTAGTATTTGGGACAGGGGTTTGCTGCAGCATCGGAAGAACTCAGGCCTCTCGGGGGGAGGCACCGCTTCCTGCCAGGACAGACCAGGTGAGCTGGTGACAGATGCGAATCAATACTCTTCCTGTTTACAAGTTGCCGCAAATCATTTTCCAGGGTTTTCCTACTGGGTACCTTACCTTCTCAACCGTGGGGTAAGTTCCAGGAAAAGAACTGTGTCTTTTATTTTTTAAGGTCCACCCTTGGCTCCAAGCCTGCCCTGAACTTGTGGAATTCAGTGTCTCCGGCCATGTGCCTTTGCTCATGCAGTCCTGAGTCCCCCTAAAATGTGTCTCTGTTCACCAGCAAAATCTGAACTGACCAGAATATGCCCCGCCGTGAAGACCCACATCGAATGGCACCACAAGGCCATGTGGAGAAAGAGAATGTGGGGTCAAGGCCCAGCTCCACCTCCTCCAGATCACATGACCTTGGGCAAGTCACTCCATTTCTCCCAGTCTACTTCCCTGAGCAATGGGAGTGACGATGACTGCTCCCGGAGCTGCTGTCAGGGTTCAGTCACAGGTTGGATGCGGTTTGCTCACTAGAAATTTCTCACCAGTGTTTGCTCTGGATTATGGCCTTTCTCCCAGGAAGCAGTTTCCCAAAGCCAAACAGAGACTCTCTTCAGCCTCTCTCAAACCTCCATAGCAATTTGTACCCTCATATCTCACGCTTCTTCTGCCTGGTATCATCACTCAACTGTGCAATATATATTAGCTGTCTATCCCCACCCTGACCCTCAGCCCTAATACACATTCGATGTTTATTTATTTATTTTATTTTATTTATTTTGGCTGCACCAGGTCTTAGTTGTGGCATGCAGGATCTTTTAGTTGCAGCATGCAGGCTTCTTAGTTGCCGCATGCGGGATCTAGTTCCCCGATCAGGGATTGAACCTGGGCCCCCCTGCACTGGGAGCGTGGAGTCCTACCCACTGGACCACAAGGGAAGTCCCACACATTCACTGTTCAAATGATATTTATTATTTTCTTTATTGAGGTATAGTTGATTTACAATATTATATAAGTTTCAGATGTACAACATAGTGATTCACAATTTTTAAAGGATGTACTCCATTTACAGTCATTATAAAATATTGGCTATATTCCCCATGTTGTACAATATATCTTTGTAGCTAATTTATTTTATATGTAGTAGTTTGTACCCCTTAATTCCCTACCCTCCTTCTCTCTCTCCACTGGTAACCACTAGCTCTCTGTATCTGTGAGTCTGTTTCTTTTTCGTCACATTCACTAATTTGCTTTATTTGTAAGATTTCACATATAAGTGATAACATACAGTATTTGTCTTTCTCTGCTGATTTATTTCACCTAGCATAATACCCTCCAAGTCCATCCATGTTGTTGCAAATGGCATTATTTCATTCTTTTTTATGGCTGAGTAATATTCCATTGTATATATGTACCACATCTTCTTTACCCATTCATCTGTTGATGGACGCTTAGGTTGCTTCCCTGTCTTGGCTACTGTAAATAGTGCTGCTGTGAACATTGGGGTGCATGTATCTTTTCAAATTAGTTTTTTTGTTATTTCCAGATATATGCCCAGGAGTGGTATTACTGGATCATATGGTAGCTCTATTTTTAGTTTTTTTGAGGAACCTCTATACTGTTTTCCACCGTGGCCGCACCAATTTACATTCCCACCAACAGTGCACAAGGTTTCCCTTTCTCCACATCCTCGCCGTACACATGCACTTTTGTAAGCTTCTAAGGGCCAAGTTGACAGCTAGTTCAGATTTACACACACCAGAGCCTCCAGCGCATATGAGGATTAAAGGACCGCTGCCTGGATTGAATCATTTACTGCTATGGAATAAATATTCAAGTTCTAAAAAGAAAGTCACACCGAATCACACAGCGATGTTTCAAAGCTGAAGATTTCCTCTGCAACAAAACTCTGTTTTTCTATCAGCAGCAAGCTTAGCCAGTCATGTGAATAATTTCAAACAGCCTGAAAAATCACCATTGATTTCAAAGCATTGATTTTCTGCACCACAGTAACACATTAAATCTCTTTTCAGAAAAAGACGAAAGAGAACTAAAAGAATAAACTTTCACTCCAAAGGGTGGGTGTAAGGAGGTACTTATACAACAAAATTAATTTAGTAATTTGCCAATCTTTATAGTGGATGACCTGCGAAGGACATTTTGCTTCTATCTAGAATATACTGTTATGTAATAAATGAAAGCTCAGCTGTCCCACCAAAGAAGGGGGGAGTTGATGTGTCACTGGCCACCAGAGTGACACTGTGTGACACAGACCACAGGGCCACCTCCTCCACCGGAGGCTCTGGAACTTGGAGGCTGGTGGGGGAGACTTGAAACCGCCTGCCTGGGTCCAAGCCCCCCTGGGTTTGCATCCACACGCAGTCACCCCCCAAGGCAGATACTATGCCTCCAACTCTGAGTCCTGAGAGTCAGGTCAGCTCTGGGTTTGACTTGTTTTGTTATTGAAATTACAGGTTTAGAAAAGGAGTGTTGGTTCTCAACTCAGAAGAAGAAATCTCCTCGGGCATATGTGTGATGATCTAAGCACCATTCATAATTTTTTCCAAGCCAACCTTGTTTCTGTGACCTTTAGTAATCTTGTTATTCCCAGCAGAAAATGCTCAGAGCTAAAACAGTCTCGTTATAATTTAGTCTTTACACTGAAAAAAAATTTCCCCACTGTCCTTCACCTCACAATGCCCGCCACCCCCTCCCCAAAAAAGAGACCCTGAAACTTCTATACTTGGTTTCAAGCTCAAAGCAGATCTTATTTATTTATTTATTTTTAGGACTCATCAGTTAAATCTGTTCATCTTTTTTGAGTTGAGGGACTGGAAGAAATCACACATCGTTTCTGATGTGATATACCCATGGGCGGTTTTGCATCCTACCCAAAGATAGCTCAACTTCATTTTAAGATGTTTTGCCTTCTATGGCAATCAAAATCAAACTTTTCTAAGTAGACGTGTGCTTGTGGGTTACGCAACTCCTGTCAGCGGTGCCTGCGGTCTTTGCTTGACCTTGGATGAACATCTAAGCCTTGGAGGCGGGTGTGTGCACCAGTGCTGCCCACATGCACACGGGCGCCCCAGGTCGCTCAGGCTCCAGGATGATAAGAGGGTGAAGGGCAGTCACCTCTGGGCTACTTATGGGCTTTATGAAAGGTCACATCGTCTGCCTAATTGGAGGCAACTTTCTTATGCCCATTTTTATCTCCTCGGGGAGAAATGCCAAGTGAGCTGAGAATTAAGGAAGTCAGGGGCCAGCTGAGCAACCTCGTTAAAGACACCTCAGGGGGCTTCCCTGGTGGTGCAGTGGTTAAGAATGTGCCTGCCAATGCAGGGGACACGGGTTCGAGCCCTGGTCCGGGAAGATCCCACATGCCGTGAAACAACTAAGCCCAAGCACCACAACTACTGAGCCTGCGTTCTAAAGCCCGCGAGCCACAACTACTGAGCCCACGCACCACAACTACAGAAGCCCATGCACCTAGAGACCGTGCTCCGCAATGAAGAGCAGCCCCTGCTCACCGCAACTAGAGAAAGCCCGTGCACAGCAACGAAGACCCAATGCAGCCAAAAATAAAAACAAATAAATTAATTAATTTTAAAAAAAGAGAGACACCTTGGATTTTGGGTCTCACTTTGCTCATCTCTAAAATGGGACCAGATGCTTTCAAAGGCAACTTCCAGCTCAAACTCAGGCTCTTGCTTTTCTTTTCTCTGGGAAGATCCCAGCAGGTGATCAGGGTCCAGGTGATCACTCCGTCCTCCCCAAATGTCATCCATCCAGCCTCCTGCATGTCATTACTTTTCTCCTGCCCCATGAACAGCATCTCTGTTCTCACCCCGGGGCAGTGTATTCCCTTCTGCCCGCCCTTCCCTGGGTCCCATCAACAAGATATCTGGGGTAACATATTTGTAACCAGGACAAGCTTTGGGAAAACCTCTGTCACTGTTCCGAGGGAAGTCGATTCTGTTTATTATCATAAACTGTTGTCAGTTTCCTCAAACTTTCCACTTACCTCTTCTCCTTAAACAAAATGATCTTTCTACAACCGTAACACTTCCTATGCAACCCTTTTAAAGGAAACTATTGCATTCATTCAAATAAAATTATTCAGGATCTACTATTTGTTGGGCTCAAGAAATGCTTGTCGAGTGAATAAGTGAATGGACGAATGTACCTTGTTGGTTGCTATAGGAGATTCAGAAACAAGCTCTCTTCCCAGCCTTTAAGGGGATGGTCTATCTGTGGTGGCAGAAAGGATTAAACGCACACAAGAATAGTTGGAATACAAGCAGTGCTAACATTCATGATAGAGTAACACTTGTAAATATTGAAAGCCAGTGCCAGTTGAATACAAGTTGGAAAACAGCCACTTCCCTAACCACCCCCTGTAAGCATCTTTCTCCTCCCAGATATCCTGCCTCTTCCTCGGCACCCCCAGACCTCCCCCAAAACTAGCAACCAGAGAGGGTTAACACCTGGCTTGGCAGGGAACCTCAGGTATGCTGCTCCAGAGCTGTTCTGATTGGTCAGCACCCTTGCCTATGAGTTACTTAATATTTGGACTATCTCTACTGTATGAGTAAAGCTCAGGTAACTGGCAAAAAGAAATAATAAAAGTAAGTAAAGAAAGGAAATATTGGGAGAGTTGGTTCCATTCTCCACTATAGTGATGGACACCAGCCATAAGAGGACATTACCTTCCCTGGTCACAGGGACCAGCTCAGGAATGGGCAAATGACCCAACCAGATGCAATGAGATGTAACAAAACTTTTGCTGGGACTGTTGGTAGAGAGATATTTACTCTTTATGATGGATGTGAACTGCGATGTGATTCTGGAGAAACCATGGGCTACCATATGAAGCCCAATGATGCTAGGAGTTGAGCTATGGGAAAGCTCCTAGATCAAGCCATTCCTGAAGTCATGCCTGCCTTCTGGACTATTCAGTTATCTAGAGTAGGCAAGTTTGTTTTACTGTCATTTTTTAACAAAAAAAAGTCCTGATACTGGGATGAGGCAGCAAAGGAAATACAGGAGTAAGAGAGATGGAAAACGGTGCCCTGTCATTTCTCAGTTCCCTTCTTTCTTAGCTTTTTGGAGCCAGGTCTACTTGATCCTGGGATCTGGTCTCCTTACTCTTTCTCATTCCCCAGGTCATCATCCTCTCCTGACTTTTTTTTTGCTTTCCTACCCAGTCAGGAGTAAAATCCCTCACCTTTTCAAACTTCTTCTGTTTTCACCTTGTCAATCTCCCACCCTGGGTCATCAGAACAACACTCCCCAGCCCTTTTCTCATTATGGCAAACTCAAAACATGACACTCTTTGAAGGGTACCCTGGGGTAAACTAGAGACTTAGGGTGTCTTTATGGGTCTTGGGGGGGAAAAGTCCATTATATTTTTTAATATTATGAAATTTTGATCTAAAGAAAAGTAAAATACAAAGTCCCAGGGAAGATATAGCTTTGTGTGAAACGTCAAAATAAAATCTTTTCAAAATGTTAAACAAGAAATTTGAGCTTTCTTCTATGGACATGACTTTTTTAATATCAGTTTTAATGCTTCAAATGCTGTCCTTGAATCCTAATCAAGACCTTTTATTTATTTTAGATTTTTTAAATTAATTTATTTTTTATACAGCACGTTCTTATTAGTTATCTATTTTTTTATCTTTGTAGTGTACTTTGTAGCTTTCTTAACATTTATTAATAGTAAGCTTACTTATTTTATATTTTTTAAAAATTTTTTTGAATTTTATTTTATTTATTTTTTTATACAGCAGGTTCTTATTAGTTATCCATTTTATACATATTAGTGTATATATGTCAATCCCAATCTCCCAATTCATCCCACCACCACCACTAGCCCCCCACCTCTTTCCCCCCTTGGTGTCCATACATTTGTTCTCTACATCTGCATCTCTACTTCTGCCCTGAAAACCAGTTCATCTGTACCATTTTTCTAGATTCCACATATATGCATTAGTATACGATATTTGTCTTTCTCTTTCTGACTTACTTCACTCTGTATGACAGGTCTCTAGGTCCATCCATGTCTCTACAAATGACCCAATTTCGTTCCTTTTTATGGCTGAGTAATATTCCATTGTATATATGTACCACATCTTCTTTGTCCATTCATCTGTCGATGGGTATTTAGGTTGCTTCCATGACCTGGCTATTGAAAATAGTGCTGTAATGAACACTGGGGTGCATGTGTCTTTTTGAAGACTTTTTAATGATAATCTCTTCAAATTCTTGGCAGTCACTATCAACGAGAAACTGCACATGTTAGAAATTAAAAAATTAAAACCATTCTTTGGGAACCTTTCAAAATGTCGACAGCTGAAATTATATTTAAAGAACCAACAGCCTCTTCTCTTTTTCATTTCTACGTACAAATGTGATTTCTTGCTGATGTTTCTTATGATAAAACAAATGGACTTTGAATCCAGTCAGATTATTTTTATGTCAACTATTTCCAAATAATGAGAAGCCCTAATGTGGAGAATGCAGGTGTATTTTTAAAACATTTTAGGTATTTTTATACCTAAAATGAAGACCATCACAATAGTTCATCAGCCATGGGTGAGAGCTTCCCAGTCACTGTTTCAAGACACCCTGCTGTCCTGGCCCGCAGGGTGGCCAGGTGGGGCATAGACTGTGGCCTCCAGCTGAGAGCTACCTCTGGGCTCCTGCAGGCAAAAGCGCAATGACCAACATCAAGGACCATGATGTACAGATGCTCCACCATGGAAACTGGGTGAGGCCAGCTGTGCAGTATGACTCCGCCCAGCCTGGACAGAGAGCTCGTGGAGCTGCTGTGCACACGGCCGCTGTGGCTGATCAGAAGGGGCCTCCTGGGAGGCCGGTGAGGGCTTTAGTGGGAGGCGCTAAGCCTCTGCCTTCATGTACAACAGACGCTCGCATCCACTAGACGTAGCATCACAAAGTGAACGCGCCCTGCGTAACCACTACTCTTGGGAATAGTAAATTCACCTGTTGACACAGATGAAGCCCCTAACCCCAACACCTCCATTTCCTCCTATTTTTTCTTGTTTTTCCCTTCACCTCAGCCACCAGCATCATTTCTCTGAAGGTCACCTAGAAACCCAATTCAAGGCCCTTTTCTCAGCCCTTGACTCTCTGACTCTCTGGAGCAATCAGAACCATTTCCTGCCCTCTCTAGCAAGAAACATTTCTCCCTCTCGGGCCAGGACCAGGAGGTTTTGTGTGACTTGTTAAGGAGACTTGAGTGTAAAGCCCTGAAGTCTCTCAGAAAAAAACCAAAAAAACACATAGATGGGGCTAAATGGATGAGCGCCAGGTTTCAAAGAAGCGGTATTTGTAATGACATTAAAAAGTCAAGGCTACTACTTTGGCTTTCAGCATTTTTCATCTTTGAATGCTCAATAAAAATATTTTTGGCAAAGGAAAAAAAAGAAACATTTCTCTCTTATCGACTGTGGGCTGTACCTTCTTGAACCTCTTCTTACTTCTTGATGCCTTACTTTCTTTCCTAGTTTTTGTTATTTTGTTTTTTTCTCTTCTACCCACTATCATTGGGGTCTCTGACCCTCTTGTACTCCAAACCTTCTACACACACTGTTTTCACCATCACTATTGTGTGGACGAATTTAAAATCCTGCTAGTGGTCTGACTGTCCAAGTTCCAGTTCTAAATTTCTGCCCTCTCTTTGGACAATTCCATCTGAATCTCCTGACAGCACCTCCCGCTCGTCACTCCCAGAGGCCCCTTCTTCATCCCAACCCCAAATCAGCTCTTCCTTGTCACTTCTCTGCTTTGTTAAGGGCACCACCGTCACCCCGCCTCGGCTCAAACCCTTGAAGGTAAACTTGGCTTCTCAACTGACTGCTGAATCTTGATGATTCTCCCTCCTGAATGCCTGTCACATCCAATCTCCTCGATTTTGGTAGATGCCACCCTATCCTGGGTTCTTTACCTCTCACCTGGATTATTACAATAGCCTCCCAACTGGCCACCTTCGACAGATTATTACCAGCTTATTTCACCCAAAAACTCCCTTGTTTAAAAGCTTTCAATAGGGAATTCCCTGGCGGTCCAGTGGTTAGGACTCCGTGCTCTCACTGCCCAGGGCCTGGGTTCAATTCCTGGTCAGGGAACTAAGATCTTGCAAGCCGGGCAGTGCAGCAAAAAAAAAAAAAAAAGCTTTCAATAGCTCTTTACTGTTGACCAAATTTAGCTTAACTTCTTAGCCAGACATTCAAATCCCTTCGTAATCTGTCCCCAGCCTATCCATGTAACCCGAGTTCATTTATAGATTCGAGAAATATTTACTGAACTCCTACACTTTGTGCCAGACTGGCCTAGGTGCTGGAAATACAGCAATGAATGAAATCAAATTCTCAGTTCCCATGGAACTTACATTCTAGAGAGAGTCAGACAACAGGCAAACAAGCAAACATATATGTTAGATCATAACTGCTTGTAGAAAAATAAATTCGGGTAAGAAGGTAGATGGTGATGGGAGTGGCGTATTAGATGGGATGGTCAGGAAGTCCTTTTTGATGAGGCGGCATTTGTCTAGAGACTCGAATGAAATGAGGGTGAGCCTTATGGATATCGAGGGGAAGGGCATTTCAGGTAAAGGGAAAAGAAAGTTCCAAGTCCTTAAAGTCAGAGCATGCTTGGCAAGTTGGAGAAACTGCAAAGGGGCCAGAATCGATGAGCAGAGTGAAGAAGAAGGAAGAGATGAGAGAGAGTCGGCTGGAGGCCAGGTTATGTAGTCCTGGATGAATGACGATGTGCATTTAGGATTTAATCCTGAGTGAGGTGGAAGGCCCTGGAAGGTTTTGAGTAGTTGAGTGACATGTTCTAAAAAATACTACAGACAGCTGTGGCGAGACTGGATTGAGAAGGTGATGAGGGAGAGCGAAAACTGGGAGACCAGTTAGGAGGCTATTGCAATAATCCAGGCAAGAGATGAGACGAGAGGTTTGAAGAGGGTAAGAAGTTGTTAAATTCTGGTTACAGTTTGAAGGTAGTGCCGCTGGCATCTGCTGGTGGATTGATTGGATGTGAAATGTCAGAGGAAGAAAAGAATCAAGGATGATTCTCAAGCAACTGGAAAAGTGCAATTGCCATGAACTGAGCGCTCTGAGAAGCCTGTGGGAAGAGAAGGAAGTCTACAGGAGGAGGAAAGTTCAGTCTGGGGCGTATTAAGCTTCAGGTGACCATTAGGCATCCAAGTGAAGATGTCAAGTTGTCAGTTGAATAGTTGAGTCTAGAATTCACGAGAGAGATCCAGGCTAGAAACAGGTTTGGAAATTGTGTGTAGATGGTATTAGTGTTCAGAGAGTAGGAGAGATCTCTTAGAGAGTGTACACAGAGGCCAGTGGACTGAGCCTGGGTCACTACCACATGCAAAGGTTGAGAAGGTAAAGAGGGCTCAGCAAGAGAGAACTGTGGGTGGAAGGAAAGAAAGCCAAGAAACTATGGTGGCCTGGAAACCAAGAGCAGAAAGGGTTCAGCAAGGAGGGAGTAGTTTGTGATTTGTTTGAAAATAATCGTGTGTGTGTTGTGTGTGTACATGCACGTGTGTAATGGAGGGTGGGGGGCTAGTTGGTGTATAAAATAAACAGGAACTGCCACATTGACCATTGCTGAATCTGGGTAGATGGGGGAGTTCATTTTACCATTTTCCTTACTTGTGTATATACAGGAAATTTCCCATTAAAAAGAAGTAACAGGGACTTCCCTGGCGGTCCAGTGGTTAAGGCTCCGCGCTTCCACTGCAGGGGATGTGGGTTCCATCCCTGGGCAGGGAGCTAAGATCCCGCATAATGCACTGGCGTGGCCAAAAAAAAAAAAAGTAACAAAATAAAACAAAACAGAGAAACTGAAACACTGATGGTGCTGATGGGTCAATTCGGAGAGTGGATGTGTGACCTGTAGAGGCACTGGTGTTGGTGACGAGCAGTCTCAGCAGGGACGAGAGCCTGTTGGCAGTGGGTTCAAGAGAGATGAGGAAAAAAGGAGCAAGTGAGTGCGATCACCTCCTTCCAGGAATTCCGAAGGAAAGGGGAACAGAGAGAAATGGGTCAATAGGTGGAAGGAGATCAAGGGGCCAGCGGTGGGTAGGTGGTCGGTGAGCTTCGGATGGAGCGAGGACAGCCATATTTCCTACCACTGCTCTGCACACATGCTCTAGACACAGCCCCGGAAAGCATCCTCCCCCCACGTTCTCTGTCCACACCTCCCCCTCTCCATTCATCCCACCCACCCACCGAGGCCTAGACCACGTTCCACCTCCTGCATCATCCCAATTGTATGCGATGTGTCCAGGTGTCTGGTTTCTACCCACATGCAGAATTATCAAGAAAATTTATTATAGGAAAGTTTTGGTTGTGGTACTGTTCGGTTGGGGTCCCTGTGGCCCTCACCTCCAGTGTGTGTTTATGCTGTAGATCAAAGCTATACAAGACTCCCCTAATGGCCTTCGGAGGGGAAGCAGAACTTCTACAGAAACAGTAAAGTTTCTTATTCCCTTAGATCTTGGAAGATAGCATTTGATAGTAGCAACAGAAGAGTATCTTTCACTTGCCTTTCCCACTCTAAAAGACATGGCTAGAAGCACCAATTCACGCTAAGGGATCACGGACTGCTATTTGTTTTTAAAACTAACTGAAAAGCCTCAGCTGCTACCAAAGGACTTCTCTTTGAAAACATCAGAAGTTGGGCGGGAGCAGGTGGGTGGGGAGAAGGAGCCTTCTAGTTTCAGATGTGGCAAGCTCCGTGAAACTGCCCTGAAAAGTAAGACGTGATGAAAAACACTGCTTCCCTCACACCTCCCTCAGAGTATATCACAGCGAGGAGACCAGGGCACTTTTCTTAAGACTCTTCCTGCTGAGGAGTTTCCCTCAGAAGCATTCATTTTCAGTGCAAAAGGCAAGAACAGACAAGACACTTCTAATCAGGATTAAATACAAGATGCATCAGAGATGGGCTGTGAAGAAATTCTCAAGAAACGAGAGATGTTATCAGTGCTTCTATGATGATGAGAAGGCTAGAGGCACAAAACAATTTTCTGTTCCTATATAGCTAAACTGAGGGAGACAAGAGCAAACACATCTTTTTTTTTTTTTAAATTGAAGTACAGTTGATTTACAATGTTGTGTTAGTTTCAGGTGTACAGCACAGTGATATATTTATAACTGAATCACTGTGCTGTACACCTGAAACTAACACAATATTGTATGTATATATATTCTTTTTTAGATTCTTTTCCCTTATAGGTTATTACAAAATATTGAGTATAGGGACTTCCCTGACAGTCCAGTGGTTAAGATTCCATGCTTCCACTGCAGGGGACATGGGTTCGAGCCCTGGTCAGGGAGCTAAGATCTTGCATGTGGCCAAAAGAAAAAAAAAAGAAAATAGAGTACAGTTCCCACATCTTGACTGAGTCTCAATAGCAAGTACAGAAAGGCATGTGAACCTCCCGCCCTAATTACTGCCGGGTGCCCACTGTTGCCGAGCCCTGTGCTGTGTAGGACAGAGTCCCTCCACTCACGGAGCCCAGGGGAGACCATCACGACACAGCGTGACAGCCAGGAGGCTACCTGTGGCGGGAAGGCCTCCCTGATGCTGGGGGTAAGGGAGATTGGGGCTTTCTGACAGAAGCAGTAGAAGCGCCAAGACCAAAGGTTCCTGGGTGCAGAGAGCATGGAGATTTGGGACAGCCAGGAGTCACACTGCAGTGAGACCCAAACCTGGATATACAGGTGGAGACTGGGTCACACAGGGCCTCTGATGTCATGGGCCAGGGAGCTCTGACTGGAGAGGAAAACAAGAGCAGCTTCGCGTGAAGCTGAATGAAAGATCATTCCGGTGGCGGCAATCTAAAGAGAAAATAGACCATGTGCCAACTTCGAAATTGTGAAAACTGGTGACTCTTGTTGGTGTGACTTGCTGTCAAAGCCAAATTCTGTTTTTCTGTGTTATATTCGGTTATGCTTATTTTTGTACCTCAAAGAGGTGAGGGTTTCATTCTATTTGTGTATTTTTAAACATTCTATTTGTGTATTTTTAAACATTCAGATAATTTCATTGTTCACCTATATATCTTCGATCACAAGAGCACAAGTAATCAACCATTGTGAGGTAACTGGATGATAGTTACTATGAAAACGACCTACAAGGCCCGATCTGGAATTTCACCTATGCATTGATTCCCAACACTGGCCTATGAAAAAGTTTTCACCAGTTTGGGGTTAAATGTAGAACCAAAGGATGGTGTAGTGAGACTTTCATAAAACAAAATTTGGTCTGCGTAAATGCATGTCTTTTAAATTATGCCTTACTTCCTTTTCGGGTATTAAGATTCCCTTTATTTTATGAAACAATGGCAACCCAGTTTTTTGTAAATGACCTTTCATGGCAAAACAGTTGGCTACCCCAGATCTGTGCACTGATTTTTTTGAAATGTGAAATCTTCTTAGAAGCTTGGGAGGTCACCTGACAGCTGAGTCTAGGGAGGGGATGGACACATCCGGAATTGACCAAGGCTGACGATAACCTGCCAAAGCATCAGAGTTGACAGCAAACTATGCGACAATCAGGAAATGCTAGCCCAGTGTGTGATTTAATCACTTATTTCTTGCTAACTGCGTTTTTGGAATTTAGCATCTTTATGAGAATTATTAAACTTTTCACGGCCTCTGCCTCACTCACATTTAAATATTGTTAAATAAGGTCCTAAAAATGTATTTACTTTCCTGCTCCCAACTTCATCTTATTTTGGAGAGAGGTGCTTGGAACCTATTACCTGTTAGCACCAAAGAAACAGCTTCAATAGTTTGGGACCCTGGCACAGAAGCAGCCCTCCTCACAGAGGCTGTACCAGAGCCTTTCAGGGAGTACTGACTGCACAGTAAATTAGGACCTGGAGTAGAAAGACCTGTGTTTGGGTCTCAGCTCACAACTAACTAGCTATGTTACCTTGGGTCAGAGCTTCCTCAGCTACAAATGAGGTTGATGACGGTACCTCCCTGCACAGAGTGGTTGTCTTTAGGGCATCTTGGGGCTTGGTGACTATTCCATAATGGTCATATTGCTATTATTGTGAATACAGGATGTTTACAAAGCACTGGTTTTTACACAAGAATCATGTCAGACCTGAAAAGCTTCTTTTTGATCATCTGAACCAATCTTGGCATTTTATAGATGGGGGAGGGGAGAAACAAGTTCTAGAGAGGACAGAGAAGCAACGAGAGGCAGAGCCTAGACTTGGTCTTTGGGTTGAGCCCCGGGGTTTTCTCTACCACATTAGTTTTCTCCATCTGGAAGTATTTGATTCTTAACTTCCAAGTTTCTCAGTTTCTCAGGAAGGAAAACAGAAGATTTTCCAAGTCTTCATGCTAATCTCTAGAATGCAACAAAACCAGGTGGATTTTGATGGGTATGGTAGACAGCAGCAGGATCTGATGCCAGCAATAAAAGGGACACGAGTGCGTTGGTTATATAAAGGGACACAAAGGCATCACCAGTAAAACAAAGTAGATACACTTTCTATTATTTTAAATCAGTAGTTTTATTACAATACTGCACTGACACACAATTAGAGAAGGAATGTCCTGACATTTTCTGAGCATTTCATGGAAAGCAAATGTAACCAGCCAGGCAGTCGAGTCTTCCACATCTTTTCCAAACACAAAGCAAAGTTATATGTCATAACTCAGGAAAGTAAAGTTTTCTTATTCTCATCTACAAAACTTCAGTGTCAGAAAACAGTTACTATGAAGTGGGCTGAGAAAGAAAGTGTTTCCTTCATGACATCCCAAATCCTGACTCCAGATTTCCACCCCTCCCCTGACTTTCCAGATGACTTTTTATGACACTGCAGATGGTACTGTGTTCAGGGGCTAAATGAGATCTACTTATTATACTTCACTACAATTGAAAGGAAAAGATAAATTAAGAAAATTAAGTCCTGGAAAATGCACAAAGGCAAGGAGAAAATATCTGGGTGTATTAAAAATGAGATGCTCTTCTCACGTAACTCATTTAAAAGGTTACAATTACCATAAACATTTTAACTCCATTAAAGAATGCTGACAAAAGCTTGCTCTTACATCTGCAAAAGCCTTCTGCGTTTACACGGGTTTGGAAGAAAGCAATGCACCTTGTGAAAAGAGCCACCAATCCTGGTGGAGCAGGCGTCGGACTATTTGGAGTTGCAGAGGCGTTTTTTTTAGATCTGCTTTGTACAAGACACCATGAGACCTTGACCAATTTCCATTTTTCAATAGTTACTGCGGCAATCAGATGTTTTAACCCCTGTTGTGCTCAAACGCACAAAAGCACTCTAGGAAAGAAACACTAAAATGGCAGTTTGAATAAATTCACTATACGTTACATAACTTGGGAACAATAAAAGAAGAAGCCCAAGCATGACTCTAGTATTTCATATAGAAAAGCACTGCAGGAAGAAACTTTGTTTAAAAACATTAAAACTCGGGTGAATATAAATACATGTTTGGTTAATCTGTGCTATTTGATATAGAAATCCTATCAGATATTCAATCTACTAGGTGACCTGTTTGGATTTCTCACTGTATTAGTAGAAGAATATACACTGCTGCATATACGCACATATATATGCATATACATATATAAAATTCAGACCATGAAAATTTGTTTAAATACACATACTTAAAACCTGTACCTCTAAAAATAAATACATTAGCCTCTAGTAGGCTAATTTTCAAGAGTTCCTTCACAAACCAATCAGAACACAGCTTCCCAACAATGGCATGTGACCAATTAGCCACTCTTTAAATCCATTATCTATCAGTAAATGTGTTTTTTGTTTTTTTTTTTTTTAAATTCAGATGTACAACTGAAATAGCATTCCCAGAATAGAAGATGAGAGAATTCTGGCTTTGAAAATAAATGTCTTGGCTTCCTTGATGTTTAGTTCCTACAGATGTCTAGTCTTTGCCTCTGCATTTATCAAGCAGTGGGAGAGCATTTTCTAGTGACAGCATTCTCTTCCACTGACATTACCTTCTAATCAAAGGAGTCAGCTGGCATTTCCTTTGCTGTTTGGTGCAAGGGAACAAATACAACACTGTCTGTATCTGATATCACTCCCATCATCACAGTGAGTTGTGTGTTTTAATGTAATTTACAATGTGCTACCACTGAGGTACAGCAGAAGTAGCCCTGGCATTAAAACTAAAAAAAAGAAAGAGAGAACAAAAGTCTCCCAGGAGAACAACACACACAGGACCGGGTGGTGTGTCTCTAAGTTCTATGAAGTAACTCGGGACCACTGCCAGAGTGGATACATTGGATAGCTGATACTGCAGTTCAAACAACAGAAAGAGATGATGAAAAGACTCAATATACCTCCTTTAGAAAGGATGAAATTAACAAAATTGGAGCTTTACTTTTTTACTTTTACATTTCCAAAACAACTTCTTAAAATGATATAAGCCAGACCAAGTTGTTTAATATAGTACAATATTTAACAACTTTGTCATTTGGTTTTGAATACAAGAATTTCAGAAATGTAGGAAATCCATGATAAATAATAGCAAGGATATTTAATGCCATTGTCTAAATGTTTTAAAAGGAAAACCTATCATAGTTGAAATACAACTTCTAAAAAATACAGTGTTCTAGGCGCTCACAGTTCTAGATTGCTAACTTTATAAATTAAAGTGGAAGTTATCCGTATATAAACAAGGCCTCTTTTTCATTGATTTCAATCTCATTTAAACCTTTGGATATTTCAATCTTCAGATTCCACAAGGTAAGGCTGAGTCTACCAGATATAAATAAAATGTTTAAGTCCATGATGTATTGTAGCACTGAGGAAACAAATGCATCAAATATTTACAGGCTGGCTACAATACTTTCTTCTTTTTTTTTTTTAAAGTCAAACGTGTATCAACATCAAGCCACACTCTGTTTTGAATTTCTCTGGTCGCAAAGAAAATGGGGCAACAGCACTTTTCCTCACTCATCTTTCCTCTCAATCCTGAAGTCAGAGGCAGGTCTTTCAGTCAAACGTCTTTTGGGAGGTGGTGGAGGCATGAGCTCCGTGTCCGGGTCCAGATGATGATGCTTTCGCTTCTGTCCTTGAGAAGCTGTCACACATCTGTTGATGAACTCAAACAGCATCTCCTTGGTGACAGGGTTTGAGATGCTGTTGCACACGGCTGTGGACAAAGGGAGACGTGAGTCTCGTGTGAGGGTTCATGGAGGCAGCTGACTCGCCCCAGGGAGACGAGGACGGGGAGACGTTTCCATCCCAACACGCTAAAACTTTCCATCTTCCCAACGTGGGTGACTTGCTGTGGATTCAGCTGTGCTCCTCCCTCCCCCACCCCCGAAGTGAGTGCATTTCTGGTGGCTGCCTTTACTATTAATTCTAGACCCAAACTTTAAGTATTTGGGTTTAAGCCTGTCTTCACTACCGTTTTTGATCCCTCCAAACAGTTTGTGTAGGATATTGATCTCGCCCAGTGCGTCACACTGTGGTCCACATTCAAGCACAGTTTCTAAAGGAAGTGCGCGCTCTAGTCCTCCAGCCTTTCCCTCTCTCAGAAGGAAGCGCACACTGATGCATGTAACGCGGCACCAGCCATCGTGCCCGCTGAACGGGGAGGCTGCAGTGTAGCTGGCAGAGCGTATTATTCTTTATTTTAGTAACTTGCTTGAAGTAAGGTATTACAACAAAATGACTATTAAAGAAAGCACCTTTCCCTATGTGATCAAAATTGTATTTACCCACTTGGTTTTAGGAAAACAACACGGGCTTAATTACTCCTCTTTTCCAAATTAACGCATCCTGTCTGAACACAGACCTTAGTTCCCACAAGAACCTTCGAATGTACAACAGTAACTTAAGCCACAAAACTCAAAGTGGCAATTTCTATATTATCTCATAAGCTTATCATACGATCATCACCGTCACTGGCTGAGCACTCAAAGTGCATCCTATTAACCTTTATTCTTGGTTTTTGTCTTTTTCTTTCAGTTCCACTGACAACACAACCCAGAATTGCTCCCAGTAGTAGTTTACCTTAGAAACCTAATTAATATGTGCTGTTTCCCATGAAAGACCCTCACTACTCTGAATTCCCAAAGCATTCACATTGTACCCAGAGCACACCCTGAAGGATAGCACAGCAGGTTTTACGTTTCTTCTTTTTTATTTTATGTTTTTTAAGGTTTTCATTGACGTTGTTTTCCATCGTTTGTAAAACTATCTTAGGAGCTGGAAATTACATTTCCCCTGCTCATGCCATCTTTTGCCATCTGGCAGACGATGGCTTCAGCATTTTGAATGGATCTGCAATTACCATGGCTTTTGTTGTGGCTGTCATTCAACAAATTCATCCTATCCGCAGCCCGATTTCCTGCCCTTTAACCCCTCTCCTGGGTGCCCGCAGCAGCCCACAGGTGAGGGAGGACTGGAGCCACGCGGGGCACAGACCTGCCACGAGCCCTCCGCGGTCCGCATGGCCTTCTGCCCCCAAAGCTGAACCACAAAAGGCAGCACAGTTTGGTTCTAACACTTTAGCTTTTGTGTGTTGTTGTGGTTTTTTTTTTTTTGGGGGGGGGGTTCATGTAACCTCCACTGGGAGGGTGTCACACTCACCCATGGCAGTGTTGTAGGCATTAGGGAAACTTTTGTCTGTTCTCTGTCTCATAAAGACCCAGCTGTTGTTCTCGAATTTGCATTCTATAATTTTGTTGTCATACTGTTTTAGCTCTTTTGTCACCTGTTTTAAAAGAGAATTGAGGAAAATATTTAAATCATCTGACAGGCTTCTTGCCTGCACTACGTGACAGACGCATTAGGGAAATGCCAAAAACACCTCGTGCCTCTTCACACAGAGCTCTTTGTCACCCGAAGCATCTAAACAAGCCCAAGGATGTGGTGCGTACTCCCTTGTACACTTGCTCACCAATCTGACACCTTATAAATAGTCGTGAAAACGGCTGTCAATATATAGCAATTAAAAGAAGCTAAGGAGAAACCAGCCACTTCTGGGCCAAATGCAAATACGTTACCATAGGGACCAATGCCTTCCATATTGTCTGTGTCCCTCTGGCTTTCAGAAACTGAGTATCTGTGAAGGTTTCAACAACTTTTAGAAAGACCACACCATCTAAATTCCTATGTCAGAACCTAAGAAATCCCCTTTACTGGTTAAGATAAAAAGTTACGCATAAAGAGTAAACATTAGGATCTGATTCAGGCAATGTGCATCCTAACTATTTTGCTTTTCAAGCAGTGATAATTAACTAAAAATCTAATCTTTAGGCTATTTACCCTTTTCATCTCCAAACCAGTATGAATTTAGAGATGAAGCTACCTTTGATATTAGCTGGTAGGTTTTTTGCCTACTTCACCTCAGATGATTGAATATGGATTACAACTTAGTCTATCAACGCTAACAAGTATCCATGGCAACTATAGAACCTTTGAAAAGATATTTCATCGGGCTGTGAGGATGGTTTTCATAAATAGGAACCTAAGCTTATCTTCGCAGTTTCAAATCAAATGCCAGTCATGGTAATATTTTAATTCTGTCTTCGTCTTTCACAGCTAACAACTTTTCCTCACAATACGGAAGATTGCAATCAGTTAACTTCA
Organism: Eubalaena glacialis; assembly: GCF_028564815.1. Classification (NCBI taxonomy): domain Eukaryota; kingdom Metazoa; phylum Chordata; class Mammalia; order Artiodactyla; family Balaenidae; genus Eubalaena; species Eubalaena glacialis. The sequence goes on along the minus strand of NC_083727.1, from coordinate 69,272,049 downwards.
TTAGGATTATTTGAAATGCTCTCCTTTTTCTACCCACATATTCACTACCACCTAGGAATATGAAGGGAAGCAAATTTTTAAAAGATGCTTTCAATTCACAGATTAGGCAGTGCATATCTTCAAAAAAACTTTCAAATTGTAGTCCTTTTCCCTTAATGAGTATTACACTTGATTGGACTATTTGTATTTTCAACAAATCTGACAGGACCAATACATTCAGTGTATTGGAGCCAAACCTGCCCAAGAAAGTGATGCTCTACTTACTTAGCAAACTTGCTAAATTTATTCTCAAATATTCATTATTCTAGTCTCAACTCCCCTCCCTCCCTTCCTAGGGATCTACCTCCTTTTATTTCTGATACATTATCTATATCCAAGTGTTAGGCAACTTATTCAGGTAAGGTAAACACTTATGTTATACCATAAGTAGGGTCTAACAGATAAGTTTCTAAACCTTTCAGATTCTCCATTTTCTAATTTCTAAAATGGGCAAAGGAGTTTCTAATTCACTGGGACATTGGAGCAATAATAAATGAAAGTGCCTGGCACATAGTAGCCAACCACTAAAATTCTTAATTGAATATAAAATTAGGAAATGAAACACTGCTTTTTTTTTTTTAAGTGTACAAATAAATTCACTAAAGATACCAAGGTGACATGGAAAGGTACACTTTGAAAATACCTGTCAAGAAAATTGTATCACACACATCTACAAGAATGGCTTGCTATCAATAATGTGCAGTCTGCACTTCTACTGACTACCAATCATAGTACATCTTTATCACATACTTACCATTCTTGTGTTTCTAGTCTCAGAATTGCTATAAATTATGTGTTGTTCAATCTGACTACATCGATTAGGCAGTATTATTAAGTATCTGTGTTATCTACTTGGGTACGCATTAACAATCCGGGAAATAGGGCTTTCCAGAAAATGCATGCACCTGCCACTATGCCAACCTAAACGTATTTCCATGTTCAAGAACAGTACATTGTTCTTCACTGATCACACCAGTTATATCCCCAAGATAGACACAGCGCAAGGTACTCAATTTGGGTAGGTAATAAAATATGTTTAATTTTTAATAAATGTATTTAGGTAATAAAATATATTTAAGATATAAAACAATATCTTCCATATGTATACAAACTAAAGACAGTTTTCACTAATGGTCAGATCAAGAGAATGATTAGCATACAGGGAAGGAGTTTAATTTTAGTATCCAAATTCTAATTTGTTACTATGACAATAATCATCCTCAGCCATCACATATTATTATTTACTAAAATAGGATCTGGTTAGGCCTTTTATACTCAGCTCTGTTATCCTATTGTGAGTTAATGAGAGCTTGAAAGTAATAAGAATAAAATATTTATAAATCAAGATTTCACATCTGTACCCATAATTACATTGGATTAATGAGATTTTACTGTTTTGGCGGGAAAAAAGGAAGAAAAGAAAATACAGTGTATTTTATATTGAAGAAAAAATTTTTTTCATGTATCCATCTTGCTGAGTACCACACTTCTGATACCATTTGAGTCTACCAATAATCCGACGTTAAGAGACAGTCAGATGAAACCAGATCTAGTACCTCTGAAGATTTTAGATTAGCAGGTCAATGGTAATACTTGGAACGAAGGGCCCAAGACAGAGGCAGGCAGAACCACAGTTGCTCCTCTCTGCACTTTTTTAATAGAATACTTTTTGGAACCTAAATGCTGGACACACTACCAAGTCACAAAAGGCGAACCATCAGCGCTGGCTGAACCACGCCGCTCAGAGCAGGCAGAGATGCGCTTCCGTCTCTAATGGTGGACCACAAGCCCCTAGAATTTACTGTCCCTGCTCTGTGAGAGTTGTTTTGTTATCAAGAGCTCATCTTTCTTTTCTAGAGAGACTGTATAAAGGGGAGAGGGATTTCTCTGAACTAATCTGCTCTAGAGACACTTTAAAATAACGAATATCCTTGGATTGGGAAGGACACCAGTAAGCTGGGAGTTTTTTAACTTTTAATTTTGAAATAATTTTAGATCTACAGAAAATTTGTAAAGATAGTACAGAGAGTCTCAGGATTCCCATCACCCAACTTCCTCTAATGTTCATATTTCGCATATCACGTTACATTTATCAACTCCGAGGGAGAAGTTAACATTGGTACAATACAATCAGCTAAACTACAGACTTGATTCAGACTTCATCAGTTTTTCCACTAATGTCTTTACCTGCTCCAGGATCCAATCTAGGAAACTGCATTCCTTAGTTGTCATGTCTGCTTAGTCTCTTCCAACCTGTGACAGTTACTCAGACCTTCCTTGACACTCTTGAAGAGTGCTAGTGAGATATTTTGTAGAATGTTCCTCAATTTGGGATTTCCTGATGTCTTCTCATGATTAGACTGAGGTTATGAATTTTGGAAAAGAACGCCAGAGAGATAAAGTGCCCTTCTCATTGTGTAATGTCTAGGGGGTAGATGAGATCAACGTGATTTCTTCCTGGTGGTGTAAACAAACCCTGATCACTTGGCGAAGATGGTATCTGCCAGGTTTCTCTACTGTGAAGCTAACATACTCTTAGTTCCAGGCACTATGTCTAGCCCTGCTCAAAGATAAGGGAATTAAGCCACTTGCTGGAAGGAAGGGTATCAAAGAATTTGTGGACATTTATTAAAAGCACCACAGAGATCAATACATTTCCTGGGAGAGAGATTTTGAGGCTAAACAAACATCCCTTTTCTTCTTAAAGTTTCGCTCATTAATTTTAGCATTCATCCACGAATTTGCCTGCAGCAATTATTACTGTGGCGTTCTAATGGAATTTTCTATTTTCTCCATTCCTTCTACATTTATTATCTGGATTTCTTCTGTAAGGAAGATTTGCCTTTCTCCCTCATTTATTTATTTGCTTACTTGTATCAGTAAGAACTCATGGATATTTATTTTATTCTTTGGCTTATGATAAAGTACTATTGTCATTTATTTTCTTGCTCAAATTGTTCTAGTTTTAGCCACTGGGAACTCTCTCAGATTGGCTCCTGTGTCCTTTTAACTTGCTTCCACTTTTACTTACTTATGCATTTTTAGCATTTAGTCCCTGGTAATACAAGCTAGTACTCTAGGCTCATCTTGTATTTTCTCTGCCTCAGCTCTAGAGTCAGCCATGGGGTCCTCTACCAGGATTTTACAAGAAAAAAATTACTCTTCGACAGTCCAGACTATGCTAAAAAAGTACTAACACACACCACTTGTTTGGGTCAGAATTTTCAATTATTGAGAAAAAAGAGAGGGAGGGGGAAAGAGGAGTGAGTGTGAGACAGAGAAAGAGTAACAATGAGATTCTAAATATAGAATATATGTGTATATATATATATACTTAGAAGTTTCCACCCCATCTTTTGTCAACTGCTTTCTGGAGCTAAACTACATTGACCATTTTTTCTTTTCTGAATTTAAAATTCTACTCAAGCTCTAACTCTGTAGTGTGACAGAAGGTGAATTTTTAAAACGTATTTCAAGTAGATGAACTCAAACAAAAATCTTGTTTCCACGTATGCAACTTCAAAGTCTAGTACTTATGAATGAAGGCAGAGAAAATAAAAAAACAAATAAATCAGAAATGAAATGGAATTATAAAAGTTTTCCTTGTGGTGTCAGGACAATACAAATAGCTTAAACCTGAATTATTAGACAATCTTTTAGAACTACTACCTTATAGTAGGGCCTTAATATATTACTTTTAGCAAGTGCATCCATCTACTGGAGAAAATAAAACCCCTGACAAGTTACCCTTTTTAAAAATATGCTAGACTTAACCACTTCAAAAAAAGTTCCTTCACTAAAATCCATTTGTGTTTTTTGTACCTTTATAATGAAGAACTACTGTGTAAATAACACACTTCACATTTGCTAGGTTAGAAACACAGCAGCAGAAAGCCTCTCTCTCATGAATGGTGGGGTCTTCAAGCCCTCCAATCCTGAGTTCAACTAATGAAAGTAGCCAATGAAAAGAAAGCAGCTAGAACTCGGTCTTACTTATCCCAAAGGTCATTACAGACGAGTCACAATTCCAGGGTATGAAATTCCCACTAAACTACAGATTATTACCTTTTTATAAAATCAGAGTTAGTTATAGTTATTATTCAAAATATAATAAATCTTCATATAAAATAACTGGGCAGATAAAGCAACAACATGTTAGTACTGGTTATTGGTAGATGGTGGAGTTAGGAATGACGTAGTTTCTTCTCTGTGTTTTGCTGTATTGTCCAAACTTTCTACATAATACATGCTTAACTTTCATAATTTTTAATAATAAAAAATTCCTAAAATAAACTATGTTTCATAAAAGGTGATAAACATGAGATTGGTTTTTAATGTAGAGATACAAAAAAAATAGGAAGAGATAAACCTTTAAACAGAAAACAAAAAGTCTTGGAATAAGGTCCTAAGTCCACAGTTCCCAAACTGTGCAATGAGACAAACTTACAGAGAGGCACTGTGGGGTATTTTAAACTTCCAGGGAAACACAGTGGCACGTGTTGGACACCATGCAAACTATTAGTTGGCAGGAGTTCACATTTTCAACATGAGATTCCTTTGGGTAACATATCTTTGCAAAGCTGAGTATTCAGTGGTTATTGTCATTGATAAAAACCAAGTATCACCAAAATCAACGTGGAAAGTAAATGAGGTTGGTGGTGTATAATCTGATTCCAAGGTTTAAGAAATTACGCAGTCCTTAAATGGAATTACATTTTCAAGTTTCTTTTAAAAAAATTCCAACTTTAAATTCTATATCATGCCAAAATATGAAACAAGAGCGACAGCAGAACATTTTCATGCATGCAAATTCTTAAAATTTTAGTATTTCATACTTCCTTTTCTAGGAGGTTTCCAAAGTTTTATTTCATCAATATGAGGGCAACAATGAAAACAAAGAGGAAGGTGTGGAATCAAGGGAGTTCATCCAGCTCAGGAGAGAAACAAAGGCAATTCCCATCCTAAGGCCGTTTTAGGATGACCACTGTGTCAGTGTGCATAGCAGGCTGCTACAAGCTTTATGGGGGCCAGAGGGTAGTGGCTCAAGTAGGAGGGGTTCCACGCCCCCGCCTGCCTTAAATATTGGAACTGAGAAGATTTGTGATGTGACGATATAAAGTGGAGTTTTAAAAAATTCTGTGAGTATAGTATTTAATATAATGACAGATTAAACTAAGAAAAGAAAAAAAGAAAGAAGAAATTACGCAGTCCTTAACACATGCTAAGCTGTTAGGACATAAACATTTATTAAGTAGTTTGGATCAATCCACTTAATAAATGGAATTGTTAGGTATTTCTTTTGGGTCAGAAATGTCTATGAGGCAACACGAACCAAGAAAGTTTGATAATCTCTGCCCTATAGCGTTTTCATTCATCCTTCCCCAGATCCTAGTCTCTAAACCCATATGCAGGCTTATATCTAGCACTTAGTGGAAACCAACCAGAGCAGTGAAAAACTTTGCTTGAGGTGCAGAAAATAGATGATGGTACAGAGGAGAATTTCTATCAAGTTAAGTTCATTCGTTGACTTAGATCACTAACATATATATTCCTCATTCATCTTCTCTATCTCAATAAATGATTAACTCCGTTCACCCAGTTCCTCGTGACAGAAGCTTTAGTGTCCTCTGCTCCCTTCCCCTTTTATCTTCCCTCCTATTCACTGCATCATTACCAATTCTATCTCCAAAATACATTGAGTATTTGTCTCCTCTCTTACTACCATCATCACAGCCCAAGCCCTCACTGTCTGTCAGATTCCTGCAACAGCTTCCACACTGGTTTCTTCTACATTTTCCCCATCCAATCAATTCTTTACAGTGCAGCCAGATTGGTCTTTGACAAATGTAAATCCAATCCAATCATTCCTTTGCTTAAGAGAAAAACAAATAAAAGACACACCGGTTGGAAAGGGAGAAATAAGACTATCTCTATTCACATAAGACCCGATCACTTACATAGATGGAATCTATGAAGATACTCCTAGAACTAGTAAGTTTAACAAGGTTGCAGAATGCAGGTTAATATACTAAAACCAATTGTATTTCTATATATTAGCAAAGAATAGTTGGAAATGTAAAATTTAAGGAGTACCATTTATAGTAATATTCAAAAACATGAAATAGGTATTTAAAAAAAACCATGCAGAATCTGTATGCTGACAACTACAAAACACCAATGAAAGAAAGATATCAAAGAGGACCTAAATGAATGGAAAGATTCACCATGCTCACAAACTGGAAGATTCAATATTGCTAAGATGTTAACTATACAGATTCAACATAATCATAAGCAAAATCCCAAAAGGATTTTTATAGATATAGACAACCTAATTCTAATATTTATAGGGAATGCCCAAGACACTAGAACAGCCAAAACAAAAAGAACAAAGTTGGAGAACTGACACTAACTGATTTCAAGGCTTAGTATATAAAGCTACAGAAATCAAGACAGTACGCTATCCGGTGAGTAGAGAGACACAGACATCAGTGGAACAGAACAGACAGCCCAGAAAGAGATCCACAATTATAAGGTCAATTGACATTTGACAAAGGAACAAAGGCAATACAATGGAGAAAGAAGAGTCTTTTCACCAGAAGGTGCTGGAACAATTGGATATTCACATGCAAAATGATGGACCTCAACCCATATCTTTCACCTTACACACAATTAACTCAAAACAGAAAATACACTTAAACATAAAACCTAAAGCTATAAAACTCTGCTCTGCATCTAAAGATGCTGTTAAGAGAATGAAAAGACAAGACAGAGATTAGGATAAAATATTTGTAAGTAACATTTCTGACAAAAGACTTGTATCCAGACTACATAAAGAACTCTTAAAACTCAATAATAAGAAAACAAACAACACAATTTAAAAATGGACAATCTGAACAGATACTTCACCAAAGAAGATATATGAATGGCAAATAAGCACATGAAAATATGCTCAACACATCATTAGTCATTAGGAAAATGCAAATTGAAATCACAGTGAGATACTACTATGCACCTGTTAGCGTGTCTAAAATAAGTATCAAATGCTGACAACAATGCCAAGCAACTGAACTCTTACACATTGCTGGTGGGAATGCAAAATACTATAACCACTTTGGAAGACAGTTTAGCAGTTTCTTTATAAATTAAACATACACTTACCAAAAGAGCCAGCGACCCCACTCCTAACTATTTACCCAAGAGAAATTAAAACATACGTTTGCATAAAAACCTGAATACAAATGTTTGCAGTAGTTCTGCTCATAATCACCCCAAACTGGAAATAACTCAAATGCCCTTCAACTGGTAAAGAGATAAAACAAACGCTGGTACAGTCTTACAATGGAATACTACCCAGCAATAAGAACTATTGATAAACTATTGATAAATGGAATACCATAGATGAATTTCAAATACAGTATGCTAAGTTAAAGAAGCTAGATTTTAAAAGCTACATAGACTATGTGATTCCATGTACATGATACCCTAGGAAAAGGCAAAATTATAGGAACAGACAACAGAATAGTGGTTGCAGAGTTTGGGAGTGGGAGAAATGATCGCTTATACCAGGGTGTCATGTGGGATTTTGGGGGGAAGTGATGGAACTGTACTATAGCTTGATTCTAGTGGTGGCTATACACCTGTATGCATTTGTCTAAACTCATAGAACTGTACATCAAAAGGAGTGAATTTATTGTATGTAAATTTTGAAAGATGAATTAAAACAAAAAAGAAACAAGAAAAATGTCAATGAAAAAAAAAGTAAATCAAATCATGTCATCCCCTTATCAGTGGCTTCTCATGACACAGCACTAAATGACATAGCCCCTGCTTATCCTTCTAGCTCGTATAAGTTGTACAGCTTTTCCTTTACCTTGTTTATCATTATTTGTAAATATAATTTTTTTGTTGATTATCTGTTTAATATCTGTCAGCCGGAATGGTTAATAATTATTGAGTACTTACTAGATGTTGAGTACTGTTCTAAGTACTTTATGTGGATTCATTTATTTAATCCTCTCAACAGCTCTAGGAAGTATCCCCGTTTTTACAGATAGAAAAGCCGAGGCACTGAGGAGTTAAGGAATTTGATTGAGTCTCACAGCCAGTAAGAGGCAGAGAAACATACTGTATCCCTATTAGGTTTTATAATCTGATTTAATCTGTATATGAATCCAGTGAGATTTCCAGATGTGGACACTCAAGCCCAGAGAATTTAAGTAACATGTGTAAGGATACAGAGCTAATTTGTTTTGGTATCAAAATTCAAATTCTAGGTCTTTGTGAGTCAAAAACCTGTGCCCTCCTTTTCCCTAAGAATCTAGGCTCTAGGTTGAAAAAGTATTACAGGAGGCAAAGGTAAACTACACTTGTGGAAGCTTTTACTTCTTGTGTAATAAACTGTAATTTAAGTAAGTATTTCCAAGGATTATATTGCACTTGGGAGAGCCTGTGGGTGGGAGGCGAAGTGATGTGTGACAGACGAAGGGCGGGAGAACATAACATGCTGGTTTGAACCAAGCACGATGTCTTATCAAGTTTCTTTTCCTTCACTTTTCAAACGCCCGCCATGTTGACCTGCACCATCTCTGCTGTTTGCTATTCTGGTTGCGTGAGCATGAACCACACATCATAGCAAATTGCAGAATTTCTCAATCATTAAGGATTTACAATAGGTTAATTTTAAAATGGGCTGCACTTCACAGCTGCAAAGCTTTTGTCTGATTTCTCGACCAAATGAGAAGCCATTATTGGATTGAAGACCTTTCCATGGGCATGACGAGCAAAAGAAAAAGGTTGTGTGGGCAGAACAGGCAGCTCTGCCAGGTAAGGTGAGGTAATGGTAACAGCTCACTAAACAGACTGCCAAACTCTATGGCACAATGTATCGCTCTGTTTAGTACCAAGCATGATGAGAATTTATAAGTAGATCACGGGTTCAGTGCATGCGTGGGATAATCAAAACGATACACAACCAAGGAAAGCTTTACAATCTACAGGCATACCTCGTTTTACTGCACTTCGATTTCACTTCACAGATATTGTGTTTTTTGTTTTGTTTTGTTTTTTTACAAATTGAAGGTTTGTAGCAACCCTGCTCTTTCAGATGATGGTTAGCATCTTTTAGCAAGAGTATTTTTAAATTAAGGTATGTACATTTTTTTAGACATAATGCTGTTATTGCACACTTAATAGACTACAGTTTGGTGTAAACATAACTTTTATATACACTGAGAAACCAAAAAATTCAGGTGACTTGCTTTATTGCGATATTTGCTTTATTTCAGTGGTCTGGAACCAAACCCGAAATATCTACAAGGTCTGCCTGTACCATTAATGTGGGGAGGAGGCTAAAATGCAATATGCATGCCTAACACTTTTTTCTTTCTAAATAGTTATAAGTACCATGACAGACTTGACTGATGTTGCTTGTTTTTTAAGCAACAGCCAATGCAAGTAATTCATAAAGTATATCTGTCAGATTGAGTTTGATAAATGGTCTATCTATTGGCAGTAACAAACACCTAACTTAAAATCGTGTTACCGGTCATTAAATATCCATGCTTAACAAAGTTCACAATACACTGGATCTAATGTTTGAGCTAGGCAGGTCACTAAAATGTCAATGCATAGTTCAAATTTACTTCAACGAGTCCTTCATTTACTCTCCAAGGACTTGCTAACAATTTGGGTCCAATAATGTTCATTTGTTTATTCCTTTAGCAATGCATGCTGGTTACATATAACTTTATCTCTTTCCACTCACCCATTTAAAACCCGTCTATTCTTATAGAGACCTCAAGAGAACTGTCCTCTAGCTAGATCAATGTGGCATGTGGCAATAAACCAAAATGCTACCATAATAAGTAAAGATTTCCTTCCTGTTCTGCCTACTATTTAGAGGGAAAAAAAAAGGCGGACACTCTTTTGATCATCTTCCAGAGTAAACTTGTTCTTTAAAATGACTTGATTTGCCCTAGCAGCATTAACAGGCACAGACACACAACACCTTTGAATCATTAGCTTAGGGACACAGAACTCCTTAGTTTAGAGATAATGCTCTGTGGTGACTGGGACCCATCTGAGTAAACAAAGCTTTCCAGGATTCCTTTCTCACAACTCAGCACCTCGGGTCAGTGCAGACTCTCACTGAGATACTCGGACCACAGTAGCTGTAACTCTGCCATGCACATTGCCTTCTATTTTTATATATGCTTTCTCAACAACTATATTTCTTCTTCTTTGAGAAAGAAATTCTGGAGTTATTGACAAAAGCATTACACAAACACAGAGTGACAGTACACTGCTCAGAACCCTGGAGTTCTGTTTTGTATCTTTATGTACCCTCTGAATGACATTCACAATGGATTTATTTAAATCTGCCTCCTCAGCTCCAGGTATTGGGGATATCAAAAACCACTCAGAAGAGGTTGAAAGTTTAAAAATGGTTACAATAAATTATCTATATCAGCTGTCACAGTCCCTAAATACCTTCCTCAAAAAAAAAAGATCTTTTTTCCCCAAAACACACTACAAATACCTTTCATAAAATCCAATATTCTGGAGTTGATAGGAAACTTGGAGGTCATCAAATCAAACACTTTTATTCTGAAATATCTAAGTACTAAAGTGCACCCTGCATTATCTCTATGAATTAGTGTATCTTTATGGGTGTGAACATTCATGCATTGAGGAGGTTATAAAACCAGCTGAAATAGCAAATTCATTACTTTGGTAACTTGTACTCAAAACTAACTTAATGTTTTTACCTAAGATATTTATTTTTTTGAATTAATTTTTATTGGAGTATAGTTGCTTTCCAATGTTGTGTTAGTTTCTTCTGTACAGCAACTAAGAGATTTATTTTCCTTCAGAGATATTTACTTTTAAAATTATTGACTGAGATTTTTTTTCCTTCTTGGGGAAGGGAAAGGGAGGGAATGAACAGTTTTTGAATACCTGCTTTGTAGCCAGCACTGTGCAGGGCACTTTATATACATTATTATCCTTCATGCTGGAGGAAAAGGAAAATTTTATTGTTGTTCACTCCTAATCAAGAAGTTACTAAATAACTAAATGCTAATGGAGTATCCTTTGCAGTCACCATAAACTACAGGCGATGTGCGGATTCCTTTAGGTCATGTTAAGTTTAATGTAATATAATCTTCTAAAACAGAAACGGTAAGAAACACGGGCTGCATATAAGAAAAACAAACAAAAATGATCAAACAGACAAAAAACTTACCAGCCTCCAGTGCCACGGGTTGGCTAACACTAGTGTGGAGAAAAGAGGCCTGGAAAGAAGTTAGGAGGAAATCTCTATAGTAGGGAGGGAAAAGATGCAGGAGAAGGAGACAAAGGAAGTTCTGTGTCCTAAGCCACGTCTGTGAAATTAAAGTGCTTTCAGCTGAGTAATACACAACAGAGGACGATTTCAGTGATGATTAGAGCTATTTAAATTTTTAGTAGGCTCCAGTGATTTAAAACAGTCTTTTCTGTCCGGGCAACCGGTTTATCTGCTTTTATTTTCAAACTTGGGGGCGCGAGGGGGGGAATCTTCGCAAAGAATTATTCATGTATGTAAAATGCACAAAAATACTATTATGTAAAGATGTCTACATTTAGAAGTATGTGATTGCCCAATTTTTGAGAAATGAGAACTCACATTTGGAACCAGATTAAATCTCTCACTTAGCTCCCTCCCCCCCCCCACGCCCACACTCCGTTAGGTTTTCGTTGTAGTCCAGTCCTGGTGAGGATATATGGCAATGTGTCCTAGCGGGAATAAAGAGCAAAAAGTACATGGGCAACCCTCCCCTTACCCCCCACACACGCACATACCTTACCACTCAACTGCTCTTATCAAGCCTCCAGAGAGTCTATTCTGAATAAGGTAGCTGTGGTCGCCTATGAGGAAGGAAATTATTCTCTGGGCTGTAGCGCTAAACTACGTGGAATTAAGTCTGAAGATTAAAATATGGTGGGTGGCTTTTCACCTTTCTTCTAAAAAGTACCTAGCACAATCCTGATGCTTAATAAAAATAATCTATCAGGTAAGTGGCATGCTTGGCAGGAAGGCTTTTAAATCGCACGTTACAGGACATTCTCATACTAGTGTGCCTCCCTCGAATTCTGACTAAGTCAGCTCAGCCCCGTGACCACAGAAAGCACTGAGTGAGTCTCCGGCGATGCTCCTCCCACCAGTGCCAACCCGTGCCAACTTTTAGGCCAGGACACCTGCCACCCTGAGCTCCCGTGGCTTCCGCGGTGGTGGACTGTTGTGCCTCTGGCTCGCTGCTTGAGGGTCTGCTCTGACCAAATGACAATACAGGAAGGATGTTTGTTTGGGGGGTTTATTCAGAATTGGAGTGTTGGAAAGTAACAAGCTGCGAACACTCACAGCCAGCTGCTGGCTGCCACAGAAGACAGGGCGATCACCTCCTGGTACTGTTCTGTGCCCGAGGGCTCCAAATCGTCACCGCTTTAACTGTCTTGCTACCACACTTCAGATGTTACCACTCTCGTTTCCATTTTTGCTTTTGAAACATTCTAGGAACAACTGAATCCTACCCATCTAATTGGTGCCAAATTTACATACAGTCATGTCCTCCCCCACTACGGTGTTCAGTGGACATTCTAGCCACTGTCTGTCCTTAGGAAAGGGTGGGGGCTAAGTCCCTGTTTTAACCATCACACAGTACAGCCTGGACTTTCACCAGCAGATGAATGCTGGGTAGCCCCACTCCAGAGCCTGCTGATGGCACAGCAAACAGCTGAATTTAACCCCTAGTTAATCATGAAATATCAACTCCCAGTTAAAGAGGTTGGCAATGATTTGGTAAGTTAGGGGAAGTGGCAGAGTGAACATCTGGGACTTTTTTTTTTTTTAATCTGACATAATAAAAGGAAAAGTAGCTCATTCTTACATTTCTTTTTGCTGGTTTTTTTTTTTTTTTTTTGGCTTAAGTAACTTTTTAGAAATCGAAATCCAACAGAGAACAATTATTGTTAATAATGCCAGGAAATTTGTTTGCTTTGTCATATTGGGCTTCAAAAGCACTTCAACTGAACTTACATTTGTGATCACAAGTAATGCCTGTTCTTATACCCATTTAAAATGTTTACTTTATTACAGCTTATTATAAACGTGAGTCTGAGATGCAGCGCCATGGCTGCTCAATTTCCAGGCCACAATTTTATGATAATCATATGAAATGTATTCATGTGTCAACAGCACTGCCTAACAATGCCCCAAATGGGGTTGTTCGCAGCGCTGGACGTACGGTAACTGCTACAAGCAGAGAGCTCTTCATTGGAGAATTTTAACTGAGTTTGTAACATGTACTCTTGTGCTACACTTAGCTCAGTTTAATTACTATGATCTCAGAATAGAGTTGAGCTCCTACAAGAAAACCGACCCTACACACCCAAACGTGACTGGGATAAATGGGTTCTGTTATTTTACTGTATGGTTGGAGCCTCTTTTTGGGCAGCCTTCTAGTACCAGAGGGGATGAGACTGGAGAATTCTTCTGTACTTGATGTCCCCCTACTGCACACAGTGATAATATGGTAACTGGAAGACACCTTCTGTCACCCCGGCATCTCACAAAGGAGTAAGGGAACACGTAATATATGCAGATCCAATACTGGAAACAGAAAATGGGTCTAGAGGTGCCCCTCCCTCTCCAATATTGGTTTCTCCACACACTCATGCCTTCCTCACTTTTGTGACGAGTAGCCCATGTAACTGCCTAGTTGTTGGAGTTGAGATCTCAAGCAACATTGTCCCAACCCAGCATTTTATGAGGCTCTGTTACACAGGTACCAGGCCAAGCGTTTTTACGCTCATTATTTCCTTCATAAGATCCATCTGCATGCAGTGGACCGTCTACTTTTTAGAGGGAGGGACAAGCATGTACTGGCGGGAACCAGGATCACGTGGGAGTCAGCCGTACGTTATTTTTTGCTTCACTCTTTTGTTTCTCCTCCTAGGACCGCCTCTCTGAATGGATAACAGGTCTGTGCAAATGCTCAAACAACCTTAAGACAGTTCACTTTTCACAGCTGACTGTTTTAGAAAGAGTACCAAGCCCAGAATCTCGGCTGAAAAGAGAGCACAGGAGCTCACCTAGGCCACCTCTCTTTTTAGACTGAAAACACAGGTTCACAGAAAGCCTACAATTTGTCCAAAGCATATGGCTCTGTAGGGGCAGAGTCAGAATGAGGGTCCAGACACCCGGCATTTCAGTTCCGCACACTGACCCTGTGGTCTACGAGACTATCTTTCACCAGCAAAATGGGTAACTCTGCAGGCCAAATTCTTACTTGCAGTCATGCAAGTTTCACCAAAGAGGAGAAAAAGGTTTGACCCAGTTTACCTAATGTAATAAAAATAGTTTATATCCCAACCTACTATGGACACACACACATACACGTTTCATAAAACAATTTATATTCCAACTTGGTGCACTTTGTTATTTTTTTTCTTCTATTTCATTTCATGAAAACAAAAACAAACAAAACTGGTTGAGATCCACTAAACTGCTTTCAAGACCAACCACCAAAGTTAGAAAAAAAAACCTCACAGAGGATTCTAAGAAGAATAATTTCAAACAACTAACAAGGAAGTAGGGGAGGCATTTTACCTTTTCTAGCTGGAACTACATTAAAAATGGAGGGAGACAACCCTCAGGACAGCAAGCCAGACCCCAGCTCATGGCTCCTCCACCCTTCCCCACGCCCTCGCCCTTCCCAGAGTGATACACTGTGCAGAGGCTTCCCTGGGCCAGGCAAATACGCTCACCCGTCTCTCCCGTTGTCCCTCTCCGGCACAACATGCTGGCCAAGAAGAGCTGACGCTTGACTTTAATAATTTCAGATGACATTTTTCTCTAGAGAATTGAGTCTGTTTTGTCAGCTCCTGAAATACCACGTGATATATTATTTCAGAGTATAATTTCTTCCTTCTGTTTACATTCTCCCTTATCAGATGGTAAGCTCCTTGAGCAAACAAAACAAGGACCCTTGTTTTGCTCACTGCCAGATCCCACTGAACACAAAAGAGGTGTTCAGTAAATATGTGTTATAAAAAAAAAACCAAAAAACCTTGATGAGCATTATACAAAGAAATTATAGAAGTGACATCAGATTTTGAAACATTCCAGCCACGATTAAATGATTTTCACCCCTTGGACTGATCAGGCTCTCACATCATCCTCTCTTCCCCTCTGGCTAACCACCTCTCTTTTATCAGGATCACTTTCTCTGGGAAACCTGCTCTGACTCCACAGACTCTCTGCTTCATTGATGTGCTCTCGCAGCACCTTATTCTTCCCTTATCTTAGAAAAACGGCCTAGTGAATTCTCTATGTCTTCGACTTGACAATAAGCTCCATCAGGATGGAGCTTTAATACAGTGCCTTGCACACAGTACATCCTCCATTAAAAATTTTGCATGCAAACATGCATGAAAAGTTATGTACCTCTGGCCTGAAAAACCAAACCAAACCAAAATAGAATAAATCCAACCTAATGACCTGGTTATATGGGTAATTAGTAGTTGGCTCAATCATAGCTTTCTGAGCAGAAGTCCTTTTAAACCATGCTGCCACATAAAACTAGGCTTTTCCTTTGTGGATGTGGGTATGACTTCTAGTGAAAGAGGAAATAGGATGTCAGCTACTGGGGAGAACTGAAGGGGGAAACAGGGAGGAGAAAGTAAGCAAACACCATCCACCATGCATTTTTATGTCAGATGGAAAACAAACACACAAAAGTTAAGGCATCCCATTGCATCATATTCATTATAAACCAGGAATTTTCTGCTTCCTAAAATATTAAAGATAATGATGCATCCATCCACCCAGTATTTATCAATATTGTTCACAGTAGGAAAAAAGATGAATGTATCATTCCTTTTTGTATCAAGTATACAAATAGGAGAAGCATTAGAAAAATACACAGTGTAAATATGCAAATTTTAACTAAGTAATTCATTTACATAGCTCCACTCACAGGAACTCAAACATCTTTGTTAACATTAACCCTTCACATTCTCGTGAGCTACTTTTGCAAGATTCCTATTTTAAACAGTGACTTAGGACCCATGTAAATAAGGATAAATTCAAAATAGTTTCTACCTTCCTGTCTGCCACTCTAAAATGAATCTACATTTCCTTCTTAAAATAATTTTCCATACTAAATCTTAAGAAAGATCTCCATCAAAATTTCCTACAAAATCTGCAGATAGTAGGGTCAGCAAGCTGTCTCAAGAAATATGATTTGCCAAGTTAGTTCAATAAAAATATTCAATAGGACACAAGCTGAAAGGCTACAGACCAAGAAATGACAAGACACTGAGAATCTGCCTTGAGGGTACAAAACGTTGGTTTTGAGTCTCTAATAATTGATCACTTTATTAATGATCCAACAGAGGACTTAATGAATAGCCTACTAATAGGATCTAAATTCAAATTCGAAGCATCTTTTGAATATCCATTAGGAAAAGTAATATAATGAAAATTTTCGAGAAGGTATTTTTGCAGAAAATAAAATGTAAATTGGAAAAAATACAAAAGATGAAATCCTGGTAAATATTTAGTATGTAAGGGAAAATGGAAAGGCTGTCATCACTGTGGAGAAAGAAATGATAGTAGACAGATTATGAGAAAAAGATTTAAAATAAGACATTCCATTATTTTTATATACTATTGTTATTATTAACAGTTCTCACCCCCTTTGACAGAAAGAGTCATATTATTGTAGCAGGAGGCAGAAGTTTGGAGGAAAGACTCTTTCTTGAAGGAAGAAGAAATATCCCACTGATGGATGAAGAACTGGGCTTAAGTTTGAGTAGGTTGCTAGGCTCTTTTTTCCATCCTTCTCTCTATTCACCCAGAAAACTACAAAATGCCTGTATAAAGTAACAGGGAAGAAATAAACACAGAAGCATTCATTACTTTGCATTTTTTTTTCTGTGTTTGGGGGGGTGTGTGTGTGTGTGTGTGCGCGCGCGCGCGCACGTGTGTGTGTATGATATGTATGTTTATGATGTATACATATTTTTTTCAATTTTAAATATCAAATCCAGAGCTTTTAGAAAGCATGTAGGTGATATTTGGATACAAAAAAATTTCTAA
Source organism: Eubalaena glacialis (assembly GCF_028564815.1). Lineage (NCBI taxonomy): Eukaryota > Metazoa > Chordata > Mammalia > Artiodactyla > Balaenidae > Eubalaena > Eubalaena glacialis. The sequence continues at coordinate 69,254,873 of NC_083727.1, read as the reverse complement.
AATGGAGACAGAGTAATAAATCAAACCCTGCAATTGAGGCTCAGATAGAAACAGAAAGCACCTCTGTCATTTTTTAACCTTCCAAGGCCTAAAGATGAACAAATCCCAGCCCTCAAACACACATATACAACTGCCTGTGCAGTCAGAAAATGACAGATTCAGGAGGAGATTCTACATTCTTGATAATCAGCCCTGTAATCTTTCCTCTTTCCTATACCACACTGGCCAACATACAATTTAATTTCATCATTTGGATGTGTGTGATTTTTATTTATAGCCTCCAGATCTGCAGATATAGAACTTGTGGTTTCTAGTATTTACTCTACCTGAAGGTGTATCACAGGTACAACACTGTCCTGCTCTTTGGAATGGGAATAGGGGTACTTTCTCCTTTTTAAGAGATACAGGTCATTTGCACAACAAATACTTCTTCGGCTTGTATTATTGTACAGTCATATTCTGATGAGTCCAAAGAGCTTCCCCTACCACCACCTGAGGGGAGGGAGGGAGGTGGGAGGACATTTGTATCAGAAAGAGAGCAACCACAATTCCTCTATGGCTGGGGCCATCTTCTAGCACCCGCCCTGCAGAATGAGGGGGAAGGCCTCATCCGACTGCTATCTCTGACATGTGTACTGCTGAGCTCCTTGGAGTAGATCCAGTTCTTTTAGGAAAGCCAGCATGGTTGCGACATCTTGTAGACCTAACTTATTCTGAATTCTGCTCTATAAGGAAGACTGTTTTAGAGTAATTCCAATTTATTATTACTAATTAATATATCGCCCTTTGGTAAACTAGACCAAATTTATAAGGAAGAGCAGACATATGTTACCATGAGGTCACAGACTGTGTTTACAAAATTCAAACAGCTAGTCACGGAAGGTTTCAAGCTTACTTTCCCCTGACTCCAAAGCTCTTAACCATGTGATCTGAATAGAATTCTCAAAGCATTTATTTCATTTGACTTTGAATGTGTTCACTTTCTTTTATAAATCCTTAAAGTCAAATAATCATAAATGACTGTATTTTAGTTTTAGTTTAAAAAGACTAAAAAGGATGCTAGACATGATTTACTGAAAAACTGTATTTTTAATTAAAAAAAAAAAAGAAAACTCTTTTAAGACGAAGACAAGAACCCCAGATCTCATACCCAGTCCTGAGCTCCTTCCAACATACCAGACTGCTTCCTTTTTACTTCTTCAAATAACCACACAGAGTGCAATTTAAGGACAATTCAGTATTTTCCTCACCTTGCTAGATTACTGAGACAATTTAGGAAAGAGAGGGCTACAAAAGAATATAAGGAACTGCAGAGTAGGTAGAACTAGATTAAAATCTTGATTCCAGTGCTTTTGACACATTTGTGGTGTGCTCCGTGCTGTACAAGCCTTAGGCTCTACGTTACGCCACTCTATGCTGTTCAATTTTTAAGCCATGTAACCTGGAGCACAATGCCAGATGGTTCCTATTGGGTCTGCATTAGTTAACCTATGTAAACCTTTTGGTAGACATAGGGGGCTGCAATTCTGTTACCCTGCTTTCCTGTTATTTCCTGGGGTTTATTCTGCACTCAATTTATGTTAGGAAAATATGATCATGTATTACATACACAAACAGAAGAATTCTTATTCTATTTCTGTTAACTTCCATTTTAAATGACAAGAAAATAAAACTAAATAAACTGAAGAAACTAAACCCCATGTAGTTCACCTTGACTTATTCAATATATGTTTTACTGAATATGCTTTATAGAGCATATTTATATGCTTTTATATAGCCTAAAACTATTAATAGTAGTAGAGGAAGGCAAAGAACTGACTATTTGGTTTATTTTCATTCTATTCTTTGTCAACCTGAATTGGAAAAGTGGCTATTCCACGAGGTTATTTATAAATTAAAATCAAAGTGATACCTGGCTTTGAAACAATACCTTGAGCTCAAAATCAAAATGTCTCCTTAAGTTAGAACCCTGCAGCACAGACAGAAACTCTCAAGCACAGCCACATGCTCTACTTTTTTAGAAGAGGTGTATCAAGTTTTAGGCAGCCCAGGTTCCCTACAACAAATATCCAAGAAGCATACTTGTGGAGTTAGTTATGTACTCAGTTTCTCATGCCACAATTCCTCATATGAAAGAAAAATGTAAAAAGATCAGAAGATCCTAATGATCTGGATCCCAAGGTGATAAAAGAACAAGGCCCCTGTTTGTAATGTCTCATTAAATGCCTTAGAGAAGAAGTGATGGGGGGGTAGAAGGAAACACCATTTTTTAAAATGACTTTTATAAGCCTAGATTTGTGCTAGATGCTTTATCCACACTATTCTATAGAATTCACACCATGATTCTAAGAAGTAGATGCTGTCATTTGCATTTTATAGATATAAAACCAAGGTACACACATTGGATGAGAATCCCACCAGATTCGTCTAGTTCTAAAGTCTATCCTAAGGTTCAGGGATTGGTTTGCTTTTCAACTGAATGGCAAATCATCCTTGTGCATTTTAATAGATTCATGAAAAAATTTCCATAAAGATCTCTAAAAGCTAATTATGAAGTTAATCTCACACCCCATAAAGGGCATAAACATGTCTCACACACCAGCCTGCCACATTTCTCACAACTAAATTTCAGCAAAAAAGCACAAGAGCCAAAACAAACTAAAAAACTGAAGGGTTCTATTTTTTTGGATAAGATATACTTTTTCTCTAATCCGCCAGATTTCTCTGTTGGTTACATAGCATGAGCAATTTTCTCACAGGAAATCTCTTGTATTTATAGCAAGCTAATTACTCTCTAGAAGTGACTGTCATATGTATGTGGATGGTTTTGGATTCAATTTTGTCAAAAGCTGGGAAATTAATTCATGTCTCATCCCATGCAAGCCTTGTGTTTTAAGAGATTAAAAGCCACTGCAAAGACCTATTACCAGGGAATTTCTGAAGACTACCCTTAATTTAAAAATACATTAATCTACTTCTTTTTGGATGATATTATCTACGAGACTGTTTGCTATGGTCAGCTCAATGTTCTACCTAATTGTGAGGGAAATACCTGTTTATTAGAAATAACAGCTTTTTGCTTTAAAGTTCAGACCAAAAAAAAAAAAAAAGCTTGCATCTTAATCATAAATGTACTGCATTAAGACATAAAAACAAAAGATTCCAGCAAATAAGAAGCTCACTAATTTTATATACCAAAACTACAATATGCTATTTACTACACAATTAACTGTTTTCTCTCAAGAGAGAGATGTAAGTAACATTTTGCAAACTTCATTTTGTTGAAATATATTCCCGTCTGCTGAGCTTCTTATTTTGTACCAGCAAAAGTGAAGTATGCTACTTTTGCTACTGTCAAACAAAAAACATTTAAATGATTACCAATTTTGATTCTTGCTCTAATTTTTTTCAGCTGCATATGGTAATACATTTCAAAAAATGATGTCAGGGATGCCACTTTACTACAGCAAAGTATTAAAACAGACATTTGGTGTTATCAACATTTGCTGCACCCCTGAAGAATAATATGGGGAACTTTTTTTATTTTAGAGGAGGCGACATCTACTTCTTAATCTATATTGAGTCCCTCTAAAGCATGTGCTACTATCATAATAAAGGTCTCCAGCAGTTATGAGGCTTTTGTGTAAGTGACCCTAAAAAGTTTTAGGGTTTCCAAGACCACTCACCAACATACAGAGCGCCTAATATTCACCTACTTCAGTCTGTGTGATACATACTTTCTCGATTCAAACATGGAAAGTTTCAGTGGCAAGTAAAGACCTACGCATGTAAAATCTTAAAAGTTAATAAGAATACAGGAAAATATTAGATTTCACAGGCAGTATATATTATTTGCCAAGTAAGTGACACAAATCAAATACCACTCCCAGAAAGAAAGGATTGCTCCTTCCCAGAAATTGGCTCATACCTCCCTTACGTATCCCTTACTGTATTATTCTTTTTGCTATTAAACTATTTGTATACACACCTTAAGAGCCTAGAATAGGCAGATTTTTAATTTTTCATTTCTGAATCCCACCACGATACTGAAAAATACCCAGCACTTGGTACATGCTCAATCAATGTTTATTTGAATGCCTGAATAAACGAATGACTGATGACGATGATAAAGGTGATGAAGACAGCAGCCACACTCAGGGCCAGGTGCTGTCCTAGGTGCTTCACATGCATTAACTAATTTACTGTTAGTTTTCTCTTGGTACTTTACACATGAGGACTCTGAGGCACAGAGAGACCAGCTTGCCCCGACTCATCTAACTCCTTCATGCCCTTCAATTCTGGGCTTAAAGGTGACTTCTTTAGGGAGGTCCTCCCAACCCATGAGACAAAGCTACAGACCCTTGCCCTCCATCCAAACAACCCCTTTATCTTCCCTATCATTACAGTCGTCACTCCTGAAGAACTGATTCAATCAGCAGTCTTGTGCATTACACAGTGAGCTCCACAAAGGCAGGGACCATGTCAGTCTTATCCACTGCTCTAACTTCAGTGCCTATCAAAGTGCTTGGCACATAATGGGTACCTAATAAATTTAAGTTTCATGACTGAGTGATACAGGTAGCCATTAAATGTTCATTTAAAGAATAAGTAACAAAAATGAGCAAATCTGAGGTGATTTGAAAGAGTCAATATAAATGCCCAGTAGGCATCTGAAGATTCAAAACTGTGGTTTAAGAGAAGAATGAGGTAAAGATTTGAGAGGCATCTGCAGGCTATTATTCCATGGCTATAAATGATCACAACAAAACTGTGACACTATGGTTGACCCATTTCTGAATACATATTAGTTGTATATTAAGGAGAACCCAACATCTTATGTTTCTGTTGTAAGCCCCCAAAAGAAAAATTCCAAAAGGGGCCTTATTAATAGTAAAATTAATTAAGATGAAACCATTCTTTAAGAGGTTCCTCTTAATAATAATATAGTGCCTTTATGAGAGTGCCTGGAATCTGCCATTAGCATATTTCTAGTTTGGTATTAAAGCTCCCAGCTTATATTAAAGCTCCTGTGTGTTTTCTTTAAGATGACCATGGTGAAGCTGAAATACACTGCTACCGTGATTATACACCAGAAGCACTCAAGCAGTAGAGATGAGTCCTGTGTTGTAGGGACAAGCAAAGCGTTTAAACCTGCAGATGTACCTAAGAGAGGCATATGGATTATAAACCACACTGCACCGTTACTGTGACAACAAATGTGAAAACTCTGGCAAGGCACTGGCTGACAAGAGAATAGAAAGCAGAACTGGTTCAGTCACTCTGCTTGACAAACTTGAAGATACACCTGTGTTTCGGGAAAAGTATTGTAAGTTTCAAACCTGTTTTACGTCACTTGGTGCGGCTGTGAGTAGCAGTGACAGAGACATCAACTACTGCCACCGTGAAGAAAGGGAGACGGTGAGGAAAGGCAGCAGCAGGCTCACTGAAGAAAAGAAACCACCGCAAGTGAAAGAACATCATTTCTGAGCAGAGCTGCTGATGCTTTTTGCCTTCTTGGCTGTCTTTACACTTATACAGCCAGTAAGCAGAACCACATTCAAATATTTAGGACCACGAGAGCAGCGTACGTAATTAAAAGAAATAAAGGGTAAGTCTGTAGGCCCTTCCAGCAAACAAAACATTACCAGTAGTGCGGTACTGTCTTAAGACAAATATGGCAGAATTAACACCTCCTTATTAAAAAAAGAAAAAATAGGAACGCAATGTCAGTGAATGAAAGTACTACACTTTTCCAGGAGGATGTAGAGACACCCTTAGGCCCACTGGTCAAGGTTTATGGATGCATGTAATCAGGTGCAAATTAAGGTTATTGATTTAACAAGTTTAGTCACCTAATTTTCCCTAGAAATTTTGGTACTTTTTAAGTTACTCACAGGAAAAAAAAAAAAAAAGAAAGAAGCAGCAAGAAAGGAACTGCCAGAATTTGACTTTGAGAAATAATAGCTGACAGCAAATCACCAACCCCAAAGCACAGTAATCTTGGGCCACTTTCTGAGGCAGTAACTGGCTTAAGAGATATTAACAATTCCTGAAGCCATCACTTTATCAAAGTACAGGCAAATAGTCCAAGACGATACTCAAAATAAAAGTTCTATAAATTATAGGACACTTTAAGAAGGTAGGGATACTTCCAATTTATCAAATGAAAAAATTAACATAAATGCTTGCTTAGAAAAGCTACATGGGAAAATTTTCATTAAATGATGATGTCGTTGGGTCACTGATCTCTCTACCATCTTGCATTTCTATAGCGCTTGCTCTGTTCAACGCACTGTTGTTGTATGGGCTGACTCCCTTGGAATACTTGATCAACGTCTCCAATGGAAAATTTAAGTCAGCAATATTTACACAAAAACAGTGTTGTAAAGAACAAAGGGAGTGGGCTTAGGGAGTCAGGAAGATCTGCGTTCAGATCCCAATTATATCATTTACTGGTTTGCATGACCACGGGCAAGTTATTTAACCTCTCTGTGTCTCAACTTTCTCACCTGTAAGTAGAAATAATATTTACTTTATAAGACTTTATAAATATTAGAAGGTATAATATGTCCTGGGCATATAATATGTGCTCAATAAAAATGATTTCTTTTGCTCTTTATAAAAATACCTTATTTTTTTCTATTCCTAGTACAATTAAAGTCATATGTTACCATTCCATTTATGCCATAGCTGTTTTTGTAAATGATCATTGATCTTAACAAAAACATCTAACTTTAAAAATAATGTCAAAGGTTGTTATTTCCAAAAGAAAGAATACATATCAAACCAAAAATATGCAAATTCTATTACTGGGTAGAGTTACTGGGTAGAGTTCAGGTTTCTGCTTCCAGATTACCATGCAGAAACACTGAAGGAAATGTTTAACGAAAATGGTACACCAGAAGAGCTAGATTTTTAGACTTATTTATGTATTATTTATAAATAATTATTATTTATTTTTAAGTCAATAATAGTCTTGATGCTATGTTTTTAAAGTCACAATTTTGAAGATAATTCTCTAAAGAAGCTGTGAATGCAACAATAAAGGGTAATTATCACCTTCAATGGGGAAAAAGGTATAATGAACTGATTTCTTTCTCACAATAAAAATCTGCACTGAACAAACCTGAACCAATCAATCTGTTGTCTTTTTCCAGGATACAAGTCTCCCATGAAAACTATGTCTAACAGACTTGGGCTTAATCTTAACTTCTCAAGACACACAAAAAAGAGATGAAAATAACTGAAATAACAACTATGGAAAGGCAAGATCTTCCGTGACTTGAACGGTCAGATTCAAAAGTATAACTAGTCACATTAAGAAAGGTTCTCTAGTGCATTCACTTCCTGTCACAAATAATAGTTCCACTTGAACAGCAAGAGAATGTCAGAAAAAAACAAATAGAAACATTAATTTGAACTATTTTTATATTAGCTCTACTTCAAACAATATGAAGAAGATATAAAAATATTTTACTACCTGACAGTTATGACTTTAGGAATCCAGGACCCTTTTGTCTGTCCATGGCAGTGAGCATTATTATTAGTTACTTTAGCTGAGTCTAAAGAAGCCATCTGAAATACTGATACAAATCAGCAAGAAAATGTCAGTTCTTGATGGTGAGTTTGGTTCTCAGCTAAAATTCTGATGTTTCTCTAAAAAAGGTATTAGTCCCCGCCCAGTTCCAAATTACAAATTCTTAAAGTGGTCTGTATAGTTTTGCTGTTAGTGTGTTTTTTTTCTTTTTAATTCTCTAACACCAATTTACCTCTTCAACCATATCTCGTATTACTTCCTTACATAAACTTTTGCTTTTATACTCAAGGCAAGACTTTATAGTTCCACTCCACACTTTGCATTTTCTACTTCCCTAAAACACCTGTCATTCTCCTATTCCTACAGGGAGTAAACAGAGAAAGACAAAGTCTCTCTTTCTTACACACACACACACACCCTACTATTCACCTAATTGGTAGGACAACACAGTTCTTACACACACACACACACCCTACTATTCACCTAATTGGTAGGACAACACAGTTCTTACACACACACACACACACACACACACACACACACACACACACACACCCTACTATTCACCTAATTGGAAGGAAAACACAGTTCTTATTTCCTTTGTGAATCCCACTTCAACTACCCCAGCCCAGAGTTTTTCCTCAGCTTTGGACATCTATAGCTAATTCCAAGCATCTGACACATCACATCCTACCTTCTGTTGTTAATTATCTTTTTACAAAGAGATTCTTTCCATCTCACCAATCAGACTATAAATAAGTTAGGGACATATAAAATAATTTTTTTTATTTTACTGTATTTTTTATTGAAATATAGTTGATTTACAATGTTGGGGTAGTTTCAGGTGTACAGCAGTGTGATTCAGTCATATGTATATATATTTTTTCAGACTCTTTTCCCATATAGGCTATTACAAAACATTGAGAAAATAGCTTATTAATCTTTATATCCCTGTCTTCACCAAAATACTTTGTACATATATACCTAATCAATGTTTCTTTTTGACTAGCAGGTAAGTTTTGAGATATAAAATTGCCAAGAGACTAGTACATATAGTCAAAGGAATAGGGAATTGTCACCATTAGAGGGGAGTGGGAGTTAGGGAAAATGAGGGGATAAGAGCACAGGAAAGCCCAATGGAAGGAATTTGCATTTGCTACAGTGGGTAACAGGAAGCCACTCTTGGTAATGATTTAAAAATGAAAAAAAAAAATCAAACTAGTGTGGGATAAACTTAAGAAAGGTTCTGAAGGCCAGAAACAGGAGACTGAATTTATGCTAGAGAGTGTCAAGATGCCTAAAATAGAAACTATCAAGGAGTGGAAGGTTTGGAGGAAGAAAGCGATGTGGCTCTACCTCAAGTCCCTCAGAAGAGGTGGCCATTAGTTAACAGCCAACAGAACTGAGTGAAGCAGAGGCCTGGACTCAAGGGAAGTCAATCTATTAAGGACATCTGGCACTCCACCAAGAATAAGAAGAATTCAAAAGAACAGACTTGTCTTCACTTTTCTCTCCCAAACTATAATTGTTCATAATTGTATTGATTTAATAAATCATTCAGGCCAGTAAAGGCATTTGAAAATCCTCAACAGGCTTAAGATTTTACTTATTATGGATAAGACTGAGCCCTATAGAGCACGGAAGTCTATATCTCTTAATAGGATACAAGAGAACGGAATAGTTCATCACTGGTAGTAACTTACCCTCACCAGTACAATTTCTACCTTTGCCTTGTGTGGCTCCATTTCACTCCAGAAATCTCCACTTTGTGACATCTAATGACCTACATCATATGCATGTTGCCTTATTTCATTCATCCTTTTGCTAAACCATAACCACCCTGAGAACATCTCCTTGCTTATTTTCACTGTCACTGCCTTTTACATCGTCCAATTACTCTTGTGCTATGCAACCAACCTACTCATCCTGAAACTTAGAAAACATCTGTTCCTTCTCAGTGCAATTCTGCTCTAGTTCCTTCTGCAGCTAAAATCAGCCCTGAGTCATCAAAATGCGTCCAAGATACACTGATCTTGAAAAACCTTAAAATGCTTTAATTCCATCTATGCTCACAAAGCATACACAACTTTGAGTCAAAAAATGAAAGACTGTTTTTCACTGTATCTACCAAAACTGCCACACCTGGTGGAAAAAAAATATCTTGCAAATGAGGTACTAACTTTTTCTTTCTGAGCTAGTCAGAGCACACAAAATGCTCAGGTGATTTGTTTATATACCTGATTTCTTCCCAGCTGGTTCTTGAAGAAATAGATTTCTAGAGACTATTTCAAATTAATAACCATATAATACTTTCACCCAAATCTCTTGGATATTAAAAAGTAATAAAGGCAAAATAAAAAGCATTTAATTCAAAAGGAAAACAACTAGGAGGGTTGGCCCTTCTAAAAAATCATGGCTGAGGAGAAATATATGACACAATAAACTCCAAACTAGACGCTTTGTGAACAAAAAGGAAAACACTCCATAACTATATCAGAAGATATTTTAATTAGAAGCCTTTTAATATTTCAGCAATTCACAAATGTTCTCAATACAAGAACTCTCAGCTCTTACAATTAACAACTAATGAACATAAACACTCAACAATGACTAAATAAGTAGTAGAAGTAAGATTATAACTTTGAGCTCTTTATACTCCCATCTCTTTGGATGTAAATAAACCACAATGACTCTACCTTGATCCTTGTGGTGGAACCACATTTCCTTTGGTCAAGTCATTTAGTACAATCCGTGTCTTAACTAGTATTATACCAATTACAGAGATAATTTTGGCCTGCTGTAAAATCAAAACTCAGAAGGGCTTCAAGAATTACAATAATATACTATATATGGTAATGCAACATAAATAGTAATTAGTACACTAAATAGTATACACTAAAATAATACTCCATAGGAGGCAATATAATGTAAACTACCTGTTGGCACTGTAACCTTCAGTGTGTCACTAAGTCTTCTACGTTTTCCTGATCTGTAAAATTGAAAATGCTACAAGTACCTACACTTTACAGTGTAGAATTAATTAGAGCAGTGCCTGGCACCTGGTGCTCAATAAATGTTGGCTATAATATTTGTTTGCTTAATAACGGTACTAACCATTCATGCTTTTGGTTTTAAACAAGCATATTATCCTGCTTTCCTTTTTCGTGTTAGAAAGTTTTCAAATACTGACAAATAAGAAAAAAAAAAAAAAAAAGATGAGATACCCGAAGAGATATCAATATGGTTGTAACATTTGATGATAAAATGTAAAAAAATATATATATATACACATTAGGGGTACATTTAATTTAAATATTCGTTTATACTATTTGTTTCTCAAAGTCTCAGCATCCTTTGAACCAAAAAAAAAGAAAAAAGTTTTATACGAAATGAATTTCCGACTAGATAACTGCTTTTATTAAGACTTAGTAAGTTGAATCTGACTCTAAAATATTGCAATCTATTGAGAAGAAATTTTGGATAGTCAAACAACCTAAAATGTCATTTTATGTGTCTATCTTTATAGATTCTGGATAGACTACTTTTTTAAAAAAGATATATAATGTGTGTTCACTGTTAATATTTTGACTATTACCAGACTAAATCTTAGCAGAAAACAATTAAAACTACTTTAACACTAGAAAGAACATATTATTTTAGCAGATGAATGACCACTTGTGAAGGTATTTCCTGGGTATCACAAATGTTCTGATCTGGTCACACTATAGAAAGAACTTAAATATTAATATTTAAAATATTTTAGTAAAACTGTAAATATCCCAATGCTACCTTAATGCTGACTTGTATTTGCAATATTAAATTTATAATAGTTTCTCCAAATCTTACATTTCATTGCATATAGTACAGTTTGTGAATTTCCTGAACTACAAGCTTGTCATTTTTACTTACTGGCAAATAATTCTATAGAAAATGAAACTTTGGGATATGAAGAAAACAAATATCCACCTCACTATTTAGAAAAAAACTGTTTTAAGAGATAATTAGATTTATTTGACTATATTTTTAAATTCCTGTTTTAAGACAATTAAAGATCCTTCCTAATTTAGAGAGATTGGTTCAAGATGGCAGAGCAGAAGGACGTGCTCTCACTCCCTCTTGCAAGAGCACCGGAATCACAACTAACTGCTGAACAATCATCGACAGGAAGACACTGGAACTCACCAAAAGAAGATACCCCACATCCAAAGACAAAGGAGAAGCCACAGTGAGACGGTAGGAGGGGCGCAATCACAATATAATCAAATCCCATAACTGCTGGGTGGGTTACTCACAAACTGGAGAACACTTATACCACAGAAGTCCACCCACTGGAGTGAAGGTTCTGAGCCCCACGTCAGGCTTCCCAACCTGGGGGTCCAGCAACGGGAGGAGGAATTCCTAGAGAATCAGACTTTGAAGGCTGGTTGGATTTGACTGCAGGACTTCGACAGGACAGGGAGAAACAGAGACTCCACTCTTGGAGGGCACACACAAAATAGTGTGTGCATTGGGACCCAGGGGAAGGAGCAGCGACCCCATAGGAGACTGAACCAGACCTACCTGCTGGTGTTGGAGGGTCTCCTGCAGAGGCGGGGGGTGGCTATGTCTCACCGTGAGGACAAGGACACTGGCAGCAGAAATTCTGGGAAGTACCCCTTGGCGGGAGCCCTCCCAGAGTCCACGATTAGCCCCAGCAAAGAGCCCAGGTAGGCTCCAGTGTTGGGTCGCCTCAGGCCAAACAACCAACAGGGAGGAACCCAACCCCACCCATCAGCAGACAAGTAGATTAAAGTCTCACTGAGCTCTGCCCACCAGAGCAACAGCCAGCTCTACCCACCACCAGTCCCTCCCATCAGGAAACTTGCTCAAGCCTCTTAGATAGCCTCTTCCACCAGAGGGCAGACAGCAGAAGCAAGAAGAACTAAAATCCTGCAGCTGGAACAAAAAGCACATTCATAGAAAGATAGACAAGATGCAAAGGCAGAGGTCTATGTATCAGAAGAAGGAACAAGATAAAACCCCAGAAAAACAACCAAACGAAGTGGAGATAGGCAACCTTCCAGAAAAATAATTCAGAATAATTATAAGGAAGATGATCCAGGACCTCAGAAAAAGAATGGAGGCAAAGATCGAGAAGATGCAAGAAATGTTTAACAAAGACCTGGAAGATTTAAAGAACAAACAAACAGAGATGAACAATACAAGAGCTGAAATGAAAAATACACCAGAAGGGATCAATAGCAGAATAACTGAGGCAGAAGAACGGATAAGTGACCTGGAAGACAGAATGGTGGAATTCACTGCTGTGGAACACAATAAAGAAAAAAGAATGAAAAGAAATGAAGACAGCCTAAGAGACCTCTGGGACATTAAACACAACAACATTTGCGTTATAGGGATCCCAGAAGGAGAAGAGAGAGAGAAGGGACCCGAGAAAATATTTGAAGAGATTATAGTCGAAAACTTAACTAACATGGGAAAGGAAATAGCCACCCAAGTCCAAGAAGCCCAGAGAGTCCCAGGCAGGATAACCCCACGGAGAAACACGCCGAGACACATAGTAATGAAATTCGCAGAAATTAAAGACAAAGAAAAATTACTGAAAGCAGCATGGGAAGAACAACAAATAACATACAAGGGAACTCTCATAAGGTTAACAGCTGATTTCTCAGCAGAAACTCTACAAGCCAGAAGGGAGTGGCATGATATACTTAAAGTGATGAAAGGGAAGAAGCTACAACCAAGATTACTCCACCTGGCAAGGATCTCATTCAGATTCCATGGAGAAATCAAAATCTTTACAGATAAGCAAAAGCTAAGAGAATTCAGCACCACCAAACCAGCTCTACAACAAATGCTAAAGGAACTTCTCTAAGTGGGAAACACAAGAGAGGAAAAGGACCTACAAAAACAAACCCAAAACATTAAGAAAATGGTCATAGGAACATACGTAGCGATAATTACCTTAAACGTGAATGGATTAAATGCTCCAACCAAAAGACACAGGCTCGCTGAATGGATACAAAAGCAAGACCCATATATATGCTGTCTACAAGAGACCCACTTCAGACCTAGGGACACATACAGACTGTAAGTGAGGGGATGGAAAAAGATATTCCATGCAAATGGAAATCAAAAGAAAGCTGGAGTAGCAATACTCATATCAGATAAAATAGACTTTAAAATAAAGAATGTTACAAGACACAAGGCAGGACACTACATAATGATCAAGGGATCAATCCAAGAAGAAGATATAACAATTATAAATATATATGCACCCAACATAGGAACACCTCAATACATAAAGCAACTGCTAACAGCTATAAAAGAGGAAATCAACGGTAACACAATAATAGTGGGGGACTTTAACTTAACACCTCCCTTACACCAATGGACAGATCATCCAAAATGAAAATAAATAAGGAAACACAAGCTTTAAATGACACAACAGACCAGATAGATTTAATTGATATTTATAGGACATTACATCCAAAAACAGCAGATTACACTTTCTTCTCAAGTGTGCATGGAACATTCTCCAGGATAGATCACATCTTGGGTCACAAATCAAGCCTCAGTAAATTTAAGAAAATTGAAATCATATCAAGCATCTTTTCTGACCACAACGCTGTGAGATTAGAAATCAATTACAGGGAAAAGAACGTAAAAAACACAAACACATGGAGGCTAAACAATACGTTACTAAATAACCAAGAGATCACTGAAGAAATCAAAGAGGAAATCAAAAAATACCTAGAGACAAATGACAATGAAAACACGACGATCCAAAACCTAAGGAATGCAGCAAAAGCAGTTCTAAGAGGGACGTTTATAGCAATACAATCCTAACTCAAGAAACAAGAAAAATCGCAAATAAACAATCTAACCTTACACCTAAAGGAACTAGAGAAAGAAGAACACACAAAACCCAAAGTTAGTAGAAGGAAAGAAATCATAAAGATCAGAGCAGAAATAAATGAAATAGAAACAAAGAAAACAATAGTAAAGATCAATAAAACTAAAAGCTGGTTCTTTCAGAAGATAAACTAAATTGATAAACCATTAGCCAGACTCATCAAGAAAAAGAGGGAGAGGACTCAAATCAATAAAATTAGAAATGAAAAAGAAGTTACAACAGACACTGCAGAAATACAAAGCATCCTAAGAGACTACTACAAGCAACTCTATGCCAATAAAATGGACAACCGGCAAAAAATGGACAAATTCTCAGAAAGGTATAACCTTCCAAGACTGAACCAGGAAGAAATAGAAAATATGAACAGACCAATCACAAGTAATGAAATTGAAACTGTGATTAAAAATCTTACAACAAACAAAAGTCCAGGACCAGATGGCTTCACAGGTGAATTCTATCAAACATTTAGAGAAGAGCTAACACCCATCCTTCTCAAACTCTTCCAAAAAATTGCAGAGGAAGGAACACTCCCAAACTCTTTCTACGAGGCCACCATCACCCTGATACCAAAGCCAGACAAAGATACTACAAAAAAAGAAAATTACAGACCAATATCACTGATGAATATAGATGCAAAAATCCTCAACAAAATACTAGCAAACAGAATCCAACAACACATTAAAGGGATCGTACACCATGATCAAGTGGGATTTAGTCAAGGGATGCAAGGATTCTTCAATATATGCAAATCAATCAATGTGATACACCATATCAACAAATTGAAGAAGAAAAACCATATGATCATCTCAATAGATGCAGAAAAAGCTTTTGACAAAATTCAACACCGATTTATGATAAAAACTCTCCAGAAAGTGGGCACTGAGGAAATCTACCTCAACATAATAAAGGCCATATATGACAAACCCACAGCAAACATCATTCTCAATGGTGAAAAACTGAAAGCATTTCCTCTAAGATCAGGAACAAGACAAGGATGTCCACTCTCATCACTATTATTCAACATAGTTTTGGAAGTCCTAGCCACAGCAATCAGAGAAGAAAAAGAAATAAAAGGAATCCAAATTGGAAAAGAAGAAGTAAAACTGTCACTGTTTGCAGACGACATGATATTATACATAGAGAATCTTAAAGATGCCACCAGAAAACTACTAGAGCTAATCAATGAATTTGGTAAAGTTGCAGGATACAAAATTAATGCACAGAAATCTCTTGCATTCCTATACACTAATGATGAAAGGAGAAATTAAGGAAACACTCCCATTTACCATTGCAAGAAAAAGAATAAAATACCTAGGAATAAACCTACCTAGGGAGACAAAAGACCTGCATGCAGAAAACTATAAGACACTGATGAAAGAAATTAAAGATGATATAAACAGATGGAGAGATATACCATGTTCTTGGATTGGAAGAATCAATATTGTGAAAACGACTGTACTACCCAAAGCAAACTACAGATTCAATGCAATCCCTATCAAACTACCTATGGCATTTTTCACAGAGCTAGA
Source organism: Eubalaena glacialis (assembly GCF_028564815.1). Classification (NCBI taxonomy): domain Eukaryota; kingdom Metazoa; phylum Chordata; class Mammalia; order Artiodactyla; family Balaenidae; genus Eubalaena; species Eubalaena glacialis. The sequence goes on along the minus strand of NC_083727.1, from coordinate 69,238,891 downwards.
ACGAAAAGTTTTACAATTTGTATGGAAACACAAAAGACCCCGAATAGCCAAAGCAATCTTGAGAAAGAAAAATGGAGCTGGAGGAATCAGGCTCCCAGACTTCAGGCTATACTACAAAGCTACAGTAATCAAGACAGTATGGTACTGGCACAAAAACAGAAATATGTATCAATGGAACAGGATAGAAAGCCCAGAGGTAAACCCACACACCTATGGTCAACTAATCTATGACAAAGGAGGCAAGGATATACAATGGAGAAAAGACAGTCTCTTTAGTAAGTGTGCTGGGAAAACTGGACAGCTACATGTAAAAGAATGAAATTAGAACACTCCCTAACACCATACACAAAAATAAACTCAAAATGGATTAAAGACCTAAATGTAAGGTCAGACACTATAAAACTCTTAGAGGAAAACATATGCAGAACACCCTATGACATAAATCACAGCAAGATCCTTTTTGACCCACCTCCTAGAGAAATGGAAATGAAAACAAAAATCAACAAATGGGACCTCATGAAACTTAAAAGCTTTTGCAAAGCAAAGGAAACTACAAACAAGACGAAAAGACAGCCCTCAGAATGGGAGAAAATATTTACAAATGAATCAACGGACAAAGGATTAATCTCCAATATATATAAACAGCTCGTGCAGCTCAACAGTAAAAAAAAAAACAAACAACCCAATCCAAAAATGGGCAGATGACCTAAATAGATATTTGTCCCAAGAAGACATACAGATGGCCAAGAAGCACGTGAAAAGCTGCTCAACATCACTAATTATTAGAGAAATATAAACCAAAACTACAATGAGGTAGCATCTCACACCAGTTAGAATTGGCATCATCAGAAAATCTACAAACAACAAATGCTGGAGAGGGTGTGGAGAAAAGGGAACCCTCCTGCACTATTTGTGGGAATGTAAATTGATACAATCACTATGGAGAACAGTATGGAGGTTCTTTAAAAAACTAAAAATAGAATTACCATATGACCCAGCAATCCCACTACTGGGCATATAAACAGAGAAAACCATAATTCAAAAAGACACATTCACCACAATGTTCATTGCAGCACTATTTACAGTAGCCAGGTCATGGAAGCAGCCTAAATGCCCATCGACAGACGAATGGATTAAGAAGATGTGGTACATATATACAATGGAATATTACTCTGCCATAAAAAGGAACGAAATTGGGTCATCTGTAGAGACGTGGATGGATCTAGAGACTGTCACACAGAGTGAAGTAAGTCAGAAAGAGAAAAACAAATATCATATATTAACGCATATACGTGGAACCTAGAAAAATGGTACAGATGAACCGGTTTGCAGGGAAGAAATTGAGACACAGATGTAGAGAACAAACATATGGACACCAAGGGGGGAAAGCAGCAGGGGGTGGTGGTGGTCCTGTGATGATTTGGGAGATTGGGATTGACATATATACACTAATATGTATAAAATGGATAACTAATAATAACCTGCTGTATAAAAAAATAAAATAAAATTCAAAGAAAAAAAAAAGGATCCCTCCTACCCATAACTTACAATTACCATATCTACTTATGACAGAATATCACTTACTGCAGTAGTCTCAAACTTCTGAAGGTGCTCAAGGTACCAACTTTAATAGTGCCCATTACAAATCATTGGCAACATTAATGGATTTGTATTATCTAGTCTCAGAGTTTCATAGTTTGTTATTGTTCTCAAAGGGTCAACAAAGAGAACACCAGTCTGGAGCTTCCCTAGCTGCCTGAATCATGGCCATGATACACTTGAAATGGGTCTTTATTGCCACCTCTGCCTTGGGGGGGGGGGGCAGGGTTGTTTTTTCAAACTTTATTAGGCAAGCGGACAAGTAATATTCCTTCCTGACTATTTACTGGAGAAATTATTTTTCTCCTTTTGTGGGAAAAAGTGAAATACATAACTTCTAGATGTCTAATGTACAATCTAGATCAGAAACCATGGCATTTGTCAGAAATATGACTTCTACAATAGTCATTTTAGATATTACCTTTTCTATTTACATGGTTGTCAGTGCGTTTGAAATTCTTTTTAGAAGTAAAACATTGGTAGGGAAAAAACCCAACAGGATAAGAAACACCATGTTATTTCCTTTCACCAAAATAGGATGTCCAGTGCATTATAAATATGTAAGTAAGCATGATACCATTTCCTTTTTTGAGAACATTTCAAAATTACAAAAAAGAATTGTTTAGTCTTTTTCTCTCCAAATCACATGTAACAAGAAGTCAGCTTGATATGATAGATCTGGTTTTCAAAAAAACTAGAATATGCTAAAATGATTTCTAATATTTTTCTATAAAGTGGCTAGCTCAAGAGAGATTGAAAGTAGTTGGAATATCCAGCTAAGAAAAATGCTTTCTTAATTGGAAAATAATTTGAGGACTAGATTTAAAATGTTCTCAGAATAATTCACAAAATCCACATTTCAAATAAAGTTACTGATGTTAATAACAATTTACAACCACAATCTTAAATTAGAAAGTAAAATTAATTTATATTGCCTCAAAGATATCCCAGCTCAAGAGATCAGAAAATAAAGTTTTAAGGCAGTAAATATGTATGTAATTAGAACCAGAGTTTTAAATACTTTGATGAACTTCATGGTAAATACTTGATGGTTTAAAACAACAACAACAACAACAACAACAAGCTCATAGATACAGAGAACAGATTAGTCGTTGCTGCAAGCAGGGGGTGAGGGTGGGAGAAATGGACGAAGAAGGGGGTCAAAAGGTACAAACTTCCAATTATAAGGTAGATACGTCTTGGAGATGTAATGTTAACAGCAGGGTGACTATCGTTAATAATACTGCATTGTATATTTGAAAGTTGCTAAAAGAGTAGATCTTAAAAGTTCTCATCACAAGAAGAAATTGTTTTGTAACTATGTAAAGGGATGGATGTTAAGTAGACTTATTGTGGTGATCATTTTGCAATGTGTACAATATTGGATCATTATGTTTTACACCTGAAACTAATATGCTATATATCAACTATACCTCAATTAAAAAAAAAAAAAGCAATATTTGGTTTTCTAGGCATTCTTCAATAATAATGTTAAATATTTATTTAGTGTTTTTATGTCTCAGGCACTAGGCTAATTGCTGAGGATACAGAAGTACACAAGACACAGCCCAGCCCTATGGGACTCATATTCTTGCAAACAGATAAATTTTTTAAGGACATGAAGGTAAGAATACTGAAACTGAAACATGTATGACCACAGGCCTTAAGTGTTACTCAGTTTTGGCAATAACATGGCCAAAAGCACCTTGGTAAAAATGGCAGGAAAACTACTGCTATTGAATACTTTCTGGAACCCTAAGTCTGAAGTTTCGATGTGATTTGTTGGTAACAATGCATGATTTTTAACATCCAGAAAGTTACTAGATGGGCTCACTAGAGAGCCCAGCAGTGGCCCTGAAGCACTCTGTCAGCAAGTGTGCAGGATAAAATGCTGTCAGCAACTTAATAGTTATTGCATATAAGTAGAGAGACTTTTGGCTTCCATTACAGTTTGTGAGTTGTTTGTTTTTTTTAAAGTTTTTTTTCACTTTCTGAATCTGCTTTCAACAAAGAAATACCCATGTCCGCTCTGATTACTGCAACATGAGACACTGAAAATTTGCCTCTCCACTCACAGTACTACAGAAAACTGAGCCATTATTCAATGAATATGGCACACTAATCTAGATCTGCTTCCACTGCTTTCTCTCAATTTCTCACTCATCTCCGGTTCTTTCTGTTTTTTCCATCTAAGGGGATCTTACCTTTATTTATCTCTCTAGCCTCAAAATACATGAAATCACTTGGAAGACAGAGTAGGCACAGAAGTCTCTCTGTTTATGAGAATTAGGGTCTTTTTGAAATAGAAAATAGCTTTGCTTGGCTCCATAAAACATCTTAAGGCACTTCTCATTTATCTTTTCCTATACTCTCTTCCTCCCTCTCCCCAGCAACTATGACATCGCATCACTTTCTTCCCCTCCAAAGCCACTCCGAGGACTATCATCAACTCAGGGGCAGGTAAGCTTCCTCACCATCGCCTGCACTGCATCAATGTGGCAGATGGCAGCATTAGCTGGACAAGTCCTACCCTGCAGCAGTGTTTGCCAAACTGTGAGTCGTGACCCATTTTCCAAACAGAGAAGTTAATTTAGTGGGTTGAGACCCACATTTAAAAACTAAATCAATGGAAAAATAAACTGAACAGAATGGAAAATCATACTTATTTTGAAACTTTGGTTTATGTTGTGTGTGTATAAATACACGTATGTGTATGTGTGCTAGAACTCAATGAAAATACACTTCTTACATTCCTACAGGTCATGGTGATAAGTTTGGAAGCCACTAAACTATAATACTCAGTTCTAGGCCTGCATCTATATCTGATGTAGTACTTCAGATATTTTAGAGATTTAAAATATGGATGTTAAATAATTTCCTTTAGTAAAAAGTGTTGATCTAATGAGCCACACATTTTCTAAAACATCATCAGTCAGTGAACAAAACAAATCAGTTTTCCTAGTTTTTTCAGTATTTCCTAAGAGAGACCCCAAATAAATACTTTATTTTTAAATTTAATTTACCCTAAAAATTAAAATTGACACATTATTAGGCATTTCAAAGACATTTTTAAGTAACAAATAACAATCCAAGCTCAATATACCTGAAAAGGAAAAATATTCTACTTTTTTTAACTTAAAAAAGTCTAAGGGAATGGTTTGATGGATTTTCAAATATGATTTCAAAAATGAAGAAGAGATCACTATTTCTTTGCATCTATTGCATATGTATATGAATACAAACACCAATTTTACACCAATTTTATATTTCCTGGGCTGTAAAGAGACTTAAAAACTGAAGCTCAGAAAGCCTAGAGTATGAGACTGTGACTAATGGCACCCAGTCCCTCAGCAGGGATGGAACCAAGCTCTAAGGCAGAGAATAACCCAGCTGTACTGACTATAAAATAACTGCCTCAGAATAACGGTTATACTCCTTACATTTCACATATGGCTGCTGCATGGAATTCATAGTTAAAATACAAAAGACATTTTTCAGCCATTCCGCAGTGTCAAAGTGAAAATTGTATGTGACTCAGCCTCACAGCTTCACACACTTCTTGGGCTGTCAAGAGGCAACTAATACCAAGCCCGGTGGAGAGGGACAGCCCTGTGGCTCTGAGACTTTCCATAACGATCCTTGAGTTGACTAAAAGTGATGCTGACAGGCTTCAATCCTTCTTGGTTTTATGGATTATGGCTGGTAAGTGGAGCCTCCAGGACTAGAACCCTATGAGAATAGCACTGAGATTTTTACTGCACCGTAAAATGCTTTAGAAAACAACACAGAATAATAGGTATAAAATGTAAACTATTGGGACTTCCCTGGTGGCTCAGTGGTTAAGAATCTGCCTACCAATGCAGGGGACATGGGTTCGATCACTGGTCCGGGAAGATCCCACATGCCGCGGAGCAACTAAGCCCATGCGCCACAACTACTGAGCCTGTGCTCTAGAGCCCGCGAGCCACAACTACTGAGCCCACGTGCCACAACTACTGAAGCCCACGTGCCTAGAGCCTGTGCTCCGCAACAAGAGAAGCCACCACAATGAGAAGCCCTCGCACCGCAATGAAGAGTAGCCCTCGCTCGCCACAACTAGAGAAAGCCCGCACACAGCAACAAAGACCCAATGCAGCCAAAAATAAATAAATAAATAAATTTTAAAATAAATAAATAAAATGTAAACTATTATTTAAACTTGACCATGTCTACAAAAATAAACTATGAACAACAGAATTATATACGCACTGAATTAAGATAAAGGTATTATGCAAAGATATACAGAAATAACCACTCCTCCACCCCAAAAAGCTTCTGACAACTTGAAAGCATACAAATAAGAATTAAGTAAAATTTTACTTTTTTCAAAACTTCCCTTTTGAATTTCAAAGACTACATATAAAGATATAATGAAACATATCTCTTACTTAAGAAAACCCTAAGTCACACACAGCCCAGTACATCTAGAAACTTATCTTAATCTCAATAAAGTTGAAAGAAGTTAGTCTTGGATGAGGGTGAAATCTACTTCATTTACAGCACTAAACAACAGCTGTGGATATGTGAGGCAATTGTTTTCTTACTCTGTATTACAACTCATTATAAAATGATCAGTGTTTTATTTAGTTTATCATATTTTAGTTTAAAATAAGAGAATAATCATGCATGTTTAAAATCAAGTTCTTCAGATGACAAATTTCCCATGAAAACTTATTCTGATGACTTTCAGAAGATGTTAAGAGATATAAAAGGTAAAGTTGGAATAACTTCCTCTAAAAATAATGAAACCTGAAACTAGCATGAAGATGTACTGGTCTAAGACTGTAATGAAGTCCCATGTTTGTACACACTGGTATCTTTACCTAGGGCTTGGACAGAAAACTAAAACTAAAAGATGGGTAATAACGGGAGAGGGAGGGAGGGAGAGACAGAGAGAGAGAGAAAGAGTGGTTGTAACAATTCATGTTATATGCTAATAGTACATACATCTATTGTCACGTTACAGCAAATTTTCTGAACTCATTTAACACTAGCCCAAATATCCACCATCCTTTTTGTGTTTTCCTTTTTCTCTTTCTGATCTTTATAAATCAGAGCTCCTTTTTAGAAATACAAATGTAAAATGCCACTTTAACAAATGTAGCCTCTAACACCAAGCCACTCACACTTAGTCCTAGGATGTTAATAAATGAGAATTCCTTTTCCTAAATATTCAAATGAAAAATTTTCTATCTTGATTTATAAAAAAAAAAAAAATTCAACCAATACTCTCTTAAGAAAGCAAAACAGTTTCTATTTATTAAAGGTTATATCTGATATCTATGCCACACACTACAGCATCATTACATTTAGTTTAACAGCAAACAAATACTGGTATTTCATGTCCAGAAGAAGTCAGATGCAAGGCAAGGGGCAGGGAATGAACCTTAAATTTCTAGCCTAATCTCAAGCATTTAAACTATGATTTTTTTAAATTGTTTTCCAATTAACTTACAAGCATTCTAATTAGGTAGGGATCTATACAGCATTTTCATAAGAACCACAGGAATTATAAAAGAACTTCAACAATTAATGAGGATAAGAAATCCTTTCACAGTACATGAGAGAAACCTTTCCCATAGCAACATCAAAGGAAAAAGATGCCCTAAAATAATGGACTTTTTTCTATTGAGTTGATTATCCAGGCATAAAGGGTTGACAAAGGATTGACCTCTGTCACTGGGCTTGTTAGAAACGGCTTGGATAAAGAAAATGATATGTTAATGAATCAGGTGAGTGATGGAGGAATCACCCTCATACATACATACACTTATGTTTTTGAGACAACATGTAACACACACACACATGCACAAATTCTACCCTTCCTTAAATATATCAGATAAGCCTCTCACTTTTTCATTATTTCAGTTCTAATACAGAGAAACAGGATTTTCCAAACCAATGGACAGAAAAAAAATTGGGCTTTTAGAAATGTTTCTGCTGAAACTTATTACAATTCCTGCCTCTACTGGAGAATTTGGTGAACAGGATAGTGAGGGAGGTTTATGAAGAGACTCTTGCCAACTCCACTTGTGTTCCAGGGATGTTAAAAATAGAATTAAAAAAAATGTACCTGAATGCTTGTCATTACTTAGGGAATCAGAAACGTTCAAGAGGGTCCACAATTTAAGACCCTAATGTGGACTTTTGAGAGTGTCTTAAGTTAAATTAAGGAAGGTATTTAAAGAAGTGCTGATGCTATGGTAGCTAAAGAAGGTTTTTCATTTTAAAATGTCAATAATGTGACTAAACTGCCTCAGTATTAAATATCTTATATGTCCTATTCAGGCTCAGTCTATTCTGAAAAATCTTTGTTTTTCAAAGCATAAAAATATGTCATATATGTAGGGGGAAAGGAATTCAAAATCACATCTGACAAATAAACGTGAGAAAAATAATGAACTCATGGAGCCAAGAAACAAGTGTGAGGAAAAATCCAATACTAAACCAAAAAACAAATCAAATTTTACAGGTCTGTCAGAAAACATTAATAAAGTTAAAATAACAAAGGAAAAGGATGACTGCAAACCTTTCTTTTTATTTACTGCCTTGAACGTTCATAATATTATTCCACTTTTTACAAGAAAGCCTAGTTGGAATCTGTGCTTCAACCCTCAACTAATATTGCTATAAAAACAATTTTTGACAAAAAATTGAATGCTTTCCCTCTAAGATCAGGAACAAGGCAAGGATGTCTGTTCTCACCATTTCTAATCAACTTTGTACTGTAGGTTTTAGCCAGTGCACTAAAGCAAGAAAAAGCAATAAAAGGTATCAATATCAAGATCAGAAAGGAAAAAGAAAAGTGCCTATTAGTAGATGACATAATCATTTATGTAGAAAATCCTATGAAATCTACAAAAAAGCTACTAGAATTACTAATTGAGTAAAGTTGTAGGATTTAAAGTAAACACACAAAATTTAATCGTCTTTTTATTTACTAGCAATGAACAATCGTAAATTGAAATAAAAAATACTTTTAAACTAGCATCACAAATACAAAATATTTACACATAAATTTACTTTTAAATGTGCAAGACTAACACACTGAAACAATGAAATACTGCTGAGAGACATTAAAGATCTAAATAAATGGAGAAATATGTGGCTTTGATGAATTGTAAGATTCAATACGGTTATGATGTCATTTCTCTTCAAATTGATTTCCAGATTCAACGTGATCCAGATCAAAATTCCAGCAGGCATTTTTACAGAAATTGACAAGATGATTCTAACATTCACATGGAAATTAAAGGAACCCAGAGTAGTCTAAACAACTTTGAAAAAGAACAAAGTTTCAGGATTTACACTACCTGACTTCATGACTTATTCTAAAGCTGCAAAAATCAAGACAGTGCGATATTGGTAGAGGGATAGATACATAGGTCAATGGAACAGAATAAAGAGCTCAGAAATAGACTCACACACATATGGTGAATTGATTTTCAACTAAGATGCAAAGGCACTTCAATGGTGGAAAGAATACCCTTTTTAACAAATGGTTTCGGAACAACTGGATAGCCACGGGCCAAAAAAAGGTTGGGGTGTAGGGGGACAACATTCCTCTATGCCTTGAACCTTGCATCATATACAAAAATTAACTCCACTGGATAATAAACTTAAATGTAAAACCTAGAACTATAAAGATTCTAGAAGAATACATCGGAGAATAATCTTTTGGCCTTTGGACTAGGCAAATATTTCTTAGATCAACACTAAAAGCAAGAACCATGAAAAAAAACTGAACTTCACCAACATTAAGAATTTTTGCTCTTTGAGGATCCTGTTAAGAGAAATCCCATATCTGATAAAGGGCTTACATCCAGAAGATATATAAAGAATGCTCAAAACTCAACGGTAAGAAAACAAAAAACCCAGTTAAAAAATGGCAAGTTTTGAACACACACTTCACTAGAGATGTACAGATGGCAAATAAGTACATGAGAAGATGCTCAACATTATTAGTCATTACAGAAATGCAAATTAAAACTCCAATGAAATACTATCTACCTATAAGAATGACTAAACTTAAAAAGACTGACCATACCAAATGTTGATGATGATATGGAGGAACTGGCACTCACCCTGCTGGTGGGGAAATAGTTTGGTAGTTTCTTAAAAAGTTAAAACATACAACTGCCATTTAACTCAGCCATTTTGGTCTTAGGTATCTACCCATGAGAAATGAAAATATATGTCCATACAGAAACTTGTACACAAATGTTCACAGCAGCTTTATTTATAATAGTCAAAAAGTAGAAACAACCCAAATGTCTCTCAACATGTGAAAGGATAAAGAAACTGTGCTAAAACCATATAATGAAATACTACTCAGCAATAAAAAAAGAATGAACTACTGAAGTGTAACAACATGGGTGAATCTCAAAATAATAACGCTGAATGAAAGAAGCTAAAAGAGAGAGAGAAAGAAATACAGTATGATCCATTTATATAAAATTCTGGAAAGTGCAAATTAATCTATAATAATTAGATCAGTGGTCACCTGGGGACTGAAAAAGAAAAAGGAAGGGCAGGCCGGGGGAGTTCAAAAGGGCACAAGGAAACTTTTAGGGGTGATGGATATGTTCATTATCTTGATTGTGGTGATAGTTTCACAAGGGTATGTCAAATTGTACAGTTTAAATATGTATATTTTACCGTATGCCTATTATACCTCAATAAAGCTGTAAAAAAATTCTATTGGTTAAAAGGGTAATGTGGCTCTAAACTGTACTCTTAACTAATCACTGAAGTGCAATGGTCAAAATTAACGCTACTAAGGGCAAGATTATTAAACTAATCGATTCACTGAAAAACTGAATTACTTTTTCATCAGAGATATCCAAAAACAAATGAAATTAATAATTCACATTCCCAAATTTTTGTGATAGTTATTTGCAGGGTTTTGGTGGGTTCTCGACGAGTGAACTGTATCTAGGAAAAATATACTAGAAAATGAACAACCATACCTTGATTTGTGCAAAGGGTCTTTCATAACCTCCAACATAGAGAAGGCCAACATTCTGAGGAAGTAACCTACAAAGGAAAAAAAAAGCATTATTTATAAAATACTCTTCCTTAAATATGAGGTTGTATAATTACCAAAATCTGTATAATAGATACCAACTATGAAAAAATTAATATCTATGCAATTATTCTTGTCTTTTTGCACGATGGAATAGTAACCAGCAAAGGAATAATTCTTATACTTCAGAAAATGATGGGTAAATATTGAGAATGGCAACTTAAATGTAAAACAGTCTAACACACTAGTAATTCTAGCAAAATTACTACATAGGGGAGAATTAAAAGAAGCAATGCATATATTTAAAAATCTATAAAAGTTCAATTCAAGAAACACTCACTGTGTGTCTATACTATGCACTATGGAGATAATACAAACCTAAACAGTTCAGTCCCAAAATTTAACAGGAAAACCAGATACACAATTAACCCTAACAAAAGGTGGCCTCTGATAAATGCTATTCTAGAGATATTTGCCATTGCAAAGTAGTGGAGTGAGAGATACCTTCTATGGAGGGAGCTGGAGAAGCCTGAAGAGGAATTTAGGCTTAACTTTTAAAGGGTTGGTAAGGCAAAGGGAGAAATTTTAAACTATATCCTGAGAATGCAGAAGGTTTGAAACCAAAAGTAAACAAGTCTGGCTGAAGTAAGGGATAAGTTAGTCAGACATGAAAACCCGAAGAAGGTTTGGAATGGGCCATGAAGAACGTCAAATGCCTTATCTTTATTTCATAAGTAATATTTATTTTTTTGTACAGACAATAAATGCACATGAAAATAAAAATCAAACCATCTAGAGGGTGGGGGTAAAATGGTTACCTTCCCTGCATCATTCCTTCCTTCCTATTTAAAGAGGGCTATCATTCTTGACTACATTGAAACACTGTGAATAAGGAAATACCATCATTAGAACTATGCTTGTGGAGCATGTAGTCGTGCTGGGTATGAGAAGGTCATAATTAAATTAATTACTCTACGGTATCTTGTAATCACTGTCACCAGGTGACAGTGTGAGATGGTTGTATGATTAGTGAAGGGGAGAATACACCAACCCAAAATACACCACCTTGACGTGTGGATTATTTTGAGCTGAAGGCAATCAAGACCTAGGAGACTCAGGAAAAACGTTTACCTCTCCCGTAACTGCCTAAAAGAACTTAGATAGGGGGCCTGGCCCAGAAAGAGAGCTATTACCATAGATAATGTTTTTATCTGAAAGACCTATCTGCATGGCAGGGCAAACTTCTAAATACAAAACATCTGTTCTTCTCATCATCCTGTGAGTTACCCTCCTCCCCTTTGAAGACGCAGGCCCTTATCCCATTCCTTAGCACAGGATGGCACATAAGCCTCAACTGCTCGACCTACCCTTGAGTCTCTTATCTTTGGGGATCCCGTACATACTAACCTAAATATGTTTTTCTCCTGTTAATCTGTCCTATGTCAATTTAATTATTACACCAAAGAACCTAGAAGAAAAGAAGGGGAAATTTTTCTACCCCTACTTAACCTTCCACTGACTTGGTCTAGTAAGACTAATAAAGTTCACTCTTAAAGCACCTTAGATTTTATGAAATAAGGTAGATAGATATTCTATCTCCTAGCAACATCCTCTGTTCCCTACATTCTTTAAAGGCCTATAAAGTACTGAAGGCCACTAAAGGAAAGCTAATAGCTGACAAACACAATAACAAATTAAACCAATTTAGCAAAAAGCTACAGTACTTAAGTTCGGCATGTGAGTGATACTTACAGTTATGCCTTTTAGCATGTTGTTGAAGGTTACAAACATGACTAAAGGGATACTTGTTCACTGGATGCAAGTAAAAAGCATAAGAAATGTCCCCAAATCTCAACTAGGAAATGGAGAATTTCTTCACTATCATTTGACAAATAAGAAATTAATCAAAGCAGCAAAACTTTAAATCTCTCACAAACTGCTAGTATCACAAATTTAATGTTAGTTTTATATAGCAGTGGTAATTTATTTCCTATATAACTAATGATCACTAAAAGCTTCATGAGCCTCTTTTAGAAGTAAGAATAGTCACTGTTCATACAAATACATGATAGAAAAGGAAGAGAATAAAAGCTGGCTGACATTTAAAAATCAATATGCCTCTAATTACTATGCATATGCATTTTAGGAAGCTTGCCAATATACTATTCAGTGTGTCCTCCCCTTCCTCCAACTTGCCTATCTAATAACTACCTTCTAAACAAGAAATATCTTAAATATGTAAGTTACACAGCATATATATATTTCGCTTTTTAAATACTGTTCTTTCTCATTCATGTACGTATTATTCCTTACATAAATTACATTACCACCTTCGTTTGAGTGGGTTTTAATATGTATCATAATTTAAACGTTTGCTATGTGTAAAATAATTAATACTTTGAGAACATAAATTCCAACTTCTAAGATGGAACATTTCTTAAAATGCTTTTACCTTTCAGAAATTATTATGCCAAATTGTATACATAATTATTGTCAAATAATAGGCACCATTTTATTATGACAGGGTATTTGTATATAATATAGCATTCACACATTTTAAATGCCAAGAGTAAAGGCATTAATTCAGCATTTACAGATGCATTATACACATGTTAAAATAAAAAGCATATGTTAAAATAAAAACCATGACTCATTTAGTACCAGATAATTGTTTTGTCCTTCTATTAGGTGAACATTAATATAACCTTTATACAAATGCTAATAACTTCCAAAAAATTTGCTTGTAATTAAGTGCTTCTATAGTGTGGCTACCAAAGAAATTTTTAGAGTAAGAAGGCATTGCTGAGCAAAAGCTAAGAGAATTCAGTACCACTAAACCAGCTTTACAACAAATGCTAAAGGAACTTCTCTAGGCAGGAAACACAAGAGAAGGAAAAGACCTACAATAACAAACCCAAAACAATTAAGAAAATGGTAATAGGAACATACATATCGATAACTACCTTAAATGTAAATGGATTAAATACTCCAACCAAGAGACACAGACTGGCTGAATGGATACAAAAACAAGACCCGTATATATGCTGTCTACAAGAGACCCACTTCAGACCTAGGGACACATACAGACTGAAGGTGAGGGGATGAGAAAAGATATTCCATGCAAATGGAAATCAAAAGAAAGCTGGAGTAGCGATTCTCATATCAGACAAAATAGACTTTAAAACAAAGACTTTACAAGAGACAAAGAAGGACACTACATAATGATCAAGGGATCAATCCAAGAAGAAGATATAAGAATTGTAAATATTTATGCACCCAACATAGGAGCACCTTAATACATAAGGCAAATTCTAACAGCCATAAAAGAGGAAATCCACAGTAACACAATCATAGTAGGGGACTTTAACACCCCACTTTCACCAATGGACAGATCATCCAAAATGAAAATAAATAAGGAAACACAAGCTTTAAATGATACATTAAACAAGATGGACTTAATTGATATTTATAGGACATTCCATCCAAAAACAACAGAATACACTTTCTTCTCAAGTGCTCATGGAACATTCTCCAGGATAGATTATATCTTGGGTCACAAATCAAGCCTCGGTAAATTTAGGAAAATTGAAATCATATCAAGCATCTTACCAACCACAATGCTATGAGGCTAGATATCAATTACAGGAAAAAAACCTGTAAAAAATACAAACACATGGAGGCTAAACAATACACTACTAAATAACCAAGAGATCACTGAAGAAATCAAAGAGGAAATCAAAAAATACCAGAAACAAATGACAATGAAAACACAATGACCCAAAACCTATGGGATGCAGCAAAAGCAGTTCTAAGAGGGAAGTTTATAGCAGTACAATCCTACCTCAAGAAACAAGAAACATCTCAAATAAACAACCTAACATTACACCTAAAGGTACTGGAGAAAGGGGAACAAAAAACCCCGAAAGTTAGCAGAAGGAAAGAAATCATAAAGATCAGATCAGAAATAAATGAATAAAACAATAGCAAAGATCAATAAAACTAAAAGCTGGTTCTTTGAGAAGATAAACAAAATTGATAAACCATTAGCCAGACTCATCAAGAAAAAAAGGGAGAAGACTCAAATCAATAGAATTAGAAAAGAAAAAGGAGAAGAAACAACTGACACTGCAGAAATACAAAGGATCAGGAGAGACTACTACAAGCAACCATATGCCAATACAATGGACAACCTGGAAGAAAAAGGACAATTTCTTAGGAAAGCACAACCTTCCAAGACTGAACCAGGAAGAGATAGAAAATATAAACAGACCAGTCACAAGCCCTGAAATTGAGACTGTGATAAAAAATCTTCCAACAAAAGCCCAGGACCAGATGGATTCACAGGTGAATTCTATCAAACATTTAGAGAAGAGCTAACACCCATCCTTCTCAAACTCTTCCAAAAAATTGCAGAGGAAGGAACATGCCCAAACTCATTCTATGAGGCCATCATCACCCTGATACCAAAACCAGACAAAGATGTCACAAAGAAAGAAAACTACAGGCCAATATCACTGATGAACATAGATACAAAAATCCTCAACAAAATACTAGCAAACAGAATCCAACAGCACATTAAAAGGATCATACACCATGATCAAGTAGGGTTTATCCCAGGAATGCAAGGATTCTTCAATATATGCCAATCAATCAACGTGATAAACCATATTAACAAATTGAAGGAGAAAAACCATATGATCATCTCAATAGATACAGAAAAAGTTTTTGACAAAATTCAACACCATTTATGATAAAAAGTCTCCAGAAAGTGGGCATAGAGGGAACTTACCTTAACATAATAAAGGCCATATATGACAAACCCACAGCCAACATCATTCTCAATGGTGAAAAACTGAAACCATTTCCTCTAAGATCAGGAACAAGAGAAGGTTGTCCACTCTCACCACTATTATTCAACATAGTTTTGGAAGTCCTAGCCACAGCAATCAGAGAAGAAAAAGAAATAAAAGGAATCCAAATTGGAAAAGAAGAAGTAAAGCTGTCACTGTTTGCAGATGACATGATACTATACATAGAGAATCCTAAAGATGCTACCAGAAAACTACTAGAGCTAATCAACGAATTTGGTAAAAAAGTAGCAGGATACAAAATTAATGCACAGAAATCTCTTGCATTCCTATACACTAATGATGAAAAATCTGAAAGGGAAATTAAGAAAACACTCCCATTTACCACTACAACAAAAAGAATAAAACACCTAGGAATAAACCTACCTAAGGAGACAAAAGACCTATATGAAGAAAACTGTAAGACACTGATGAAAGAAATTAAAGATGATACAAACAGATGGAGAGATATACCATGTTCTTGGATTGGAAGAATCAACACTGTGAAAATGACTATACTACCCAAAGCAATCTACAGATTCAGTGTAATCCCTATCAAACTACCAATGGCATTTTTCACAGAACTAGGACAAAAAATTTCACAATTTGTATGGAAACACAAAAGACCCCAAATAGCCAAAGCAATCTTGAGAAAGAAAAACGAGCTGGAGGAATCAGGCTCCCGGACTTCAGACTATACTACAAAGCTGCAGTAATCCACACAGTACAGTACTGGCACAAAAACAGAAATAGAGATCAATGGAACAGGATAGGAAGCCCAGAGATAAACTCACGCACATATGGTCACCTAATTTTTTATAAAGGAGGCAAGAATATACAATGGAGAAAAGACAGCCTCTTCAATAAGTGGTGCTGGGAAAACTAGACAGCTACATGTAAAAGAATGAAATTAGAAAACTCCCTAACACCATACACAAAAATAAACTCAAAATGGATTAAAGACCTAAATGTAAGGCCAGACACTATAAAACTCTTAGAGGGAAACACAGGCAGAACACTCTATGACATAAATCACAGCAAGATCCTTTTTGACACACCTCCTAGAGAAATGGAAATAAAAACAAAAATCAACAAATGGGACCTAATGAAACTTAAAAGCTTTTGCACAGCAAAGGAAACCATAAACAAGACGAAAAGACAAACCTCAGAATGGGAGAAAATATTTGCAAATGAAGCAACTGACAAAGGATTAATCTCCAAAATTTACAAGCAGCCCATGAAGCTCAATACCAAAAAAACAAACAACCCAATCCGAAAATGGGCAGAAGACCTAAATAGACATTTCTCCAAAGAAGATATACAGATTGCCAACAAACACATGAAAGGATGCTCAACATCACTCATTATTAGAGAAATGCAAATCAAAACTAAACTACAATGAGGTATCACCTCACACCAGTCAGAATGGCCATCATCAAAAAATCTACAAACAATAAATGCTGGAGAGGGTGTGGAGAAAAGGGAACCCTCTTGCACTGTTAGTGGGAATGTACATTGATACAGCCACTATGGAGAACAGTATGGAGGTTCCTTAAAAATTTAAAAATAAAACTACCATTCGACCCAGCAATCCCACTACTGGGCATATACCCTGAGAAAATCATAATTCAAAAAGACACATGCACCCCAATGTTCACTGCAGCACTATTTACAAGAGCCTGGACATGGAAGCAACCTAAGTGTCCACCAACAGATGAATGGATAAAGAAGATGTGGCCCATATATACAATGGAATATTACTCAGCCATAAAAAGAAATGAAATTGAGTTATTTGTAGTGAGGTGGATGGACCTAGAGTCTGTCATACAGAGTGACGTCAGAAAGAGAAAAACAAATACCGTATGCTAATACATACATATGGAATCTAAAAAAAAAAAAAAAGGTTGTGAAGAACCTAGGGGCAGGACAGGAATAAAGACGCAGACGTAGAGAATGGACCTGAGGACACAGGGAGGGGGAAGGCTAAGCTGGGACGAAGTGAGAGAGTGGCATGGACTTATATACACTACCAGATGTAAAATAGATAGCTAGTGGGAAGCAGCCACATAGCACAGGGAGATCAGCTCGGTGTTTTTTGACCATCTAGAGGGGTGGGACAGGGAGGGTGGGAGGGAGATGCAAGAGGGAGGAGATATGGGGATATATGTATACGTATAGTTGATTCACTTTGTTATACAGCAGAAGCTAACACAACATTGTAAAGCAATTATACTCCAATAAAGATATTAGAAAAAAAATAAAGGCGGCATTGCTGGAAAAAAAAAAGAAAGAAAGGAAATCTATTAGAGTTTTCGAAAAAAGTAAAGATAGGCAAGTCTAATGTTCATTTTGCTTCAATTTCCCAAATACAAATATTAACAAATATCTATTCCGGAAAGAAAGCTGCAAAATTATTTCCAGAAAATTTTCTCACATAAAGGAAAAATAAAACTTGGCAGGTAATAGAAAGAACATTATTTAAAAGAACCTCATTCACCGACGATATATCAGGCTTACAAAAAATTGCTTTAAAAGGAAATTGAGTCTATAATTATTTCAAATTAAAAGTTAAAAAAAGGCAAAGGGGATCTTTCTAAAAATAAGCTACATAACTCAAAATTAACTGTTCTATCTACAAGCCCTAATTACATTACCCACTAACTGATACACTTTTCAACTGCAACAAAATACTTTGAAAAAACTTTCAGTATCATGAATACTGACTGACTTAAATAAAATCCCACTTCGAAGCCAATGAGCAAGTTCTCCAAAGAGCAGACTACATCCAATATATTTCATACTAGAAAAAAAGAGAAAGTAAATGCACTTAATATGGGATCAGTAGGGCCCTTCTGAATTTGAGAAAAATGCACATTATTGAGAAGGCCTACATTATCCTTTGAGACTTCTAGTAGAATGTAGGTAAAAGCAGCATATGCCATTAGCCCCAGATGAAACTTGAATTAGCAAATGAGTGAGTTTATTATTATCCTTACAGACTTTTCATAGCCTACACTTTTCTCTTCTGGTTTGCTTTCTAAACCCTGGTATAGGAGTAACAAAATGCTCTACACTTTCATGAAAAAAATGAAAAACCACCACCAACAACAACAACAATCACATGGTTAAATAAAGAATCTGTGTGCCGGTAGAAATAAATACATTCCTAGCCCTGACAACTGAGAGGGTCTGTAATGACACCCAGCAGCAACAACCGTGCGGAGGACCTAGATCCGTGTTTCCAACCATCAATCTTCACCAATTAAAAAACAAAAACAAAAACACCTGGGCTCTTTGGAGAAAGGGCTGATTTCTGGACTGAGGGCGGAAAAGTATAAGCAGAGCCTGGAACATCTTGTGGTACTGGGAAGTAAGGAGATATGGAAAAGTGATGAGAGCACGTCAAAAAGACACAGATGCTGAACTGAAGGCGTTCCCAAGGACCGAAGCCAAAACAGCAAAATAAAATCATAGTGCTGGATTATAACCCATGGAGTAAAATATTCCTAAATCCTTAATAATATAAATAAGTATATGAGGAAGAGGGGACAGTGGTTCTTTCCATTTCAATCCTTATTAATGCACTGAAAAAGAATGAAGGAAATTGAAATTCACCATATTTGAAATATTTGCCAAATTGAAATTGAAAAACACCACAGTAACGGTTGTTGCAGGCAAAAACCATTGAAAAATACTAAAACTACAAGAGGAAGGTAGGATGAGAAACTTGACATCTGCCTAGTCTCAAAATTTCTACCCAGAAAACACTTACTAATCATAAACATAGCAACTTTAAAATCCAGCAGACTCACTTAAGCAAATAATCAAAATTACCAACATGAGCTCCCACGCCCCACATAACGCACCTAGAAGAGCACATTGTCGCTTTCATGGTGTGCCTTCCTAAAAATACACCCCCCCAAAAGATCACACTAAGGGGCGTTCTATATAATAACTAACCAGTAGTCTTCAAAAAGTGCCAAGATCATGAAAAGTGAAAGTGAGGTACTGTCCCAGATTATATTAAGATTGTGTAAAGGAGACATGAAGCCAAATATAAAAGAACATAGGGTTGCATTTATGTAAGGTTCAAAACCAGGCAAAACCAAACCCTAGTGTTTAGAGTTGCATACCTAAGTAATAAAAGTATAAAAAAGAGCAAGGAAGTAAAAATCACAAACTTAACAGATAATGGCTATCTTTGGTGGGAGAGAGAAATTTGTGAATGAGAAGAATATGATTCAGACCACCACAGACACATATAGTGTATGTTTCCATTTACATAAGATTCTAGAAAATGAATACCCCAAAGCAGTGGTTGCCAGAAAAGGGAGTGAAGGGTGTGGGAGGAGAGAGGGAGGGAGGGATTAACAAGGGACAGGAGGAAATTTGGGGTGGGGGGGGTGGCGTGTGATGGACATGTTCATCATCTTATTCCGGGAGTGGTGATTTCACACTTAAAAATCAAATTGCACACTTTAACTAAGTGCAGGTTATCATATATCAATTACTCCTCAATAAAGCTGTAAAAAATAATGTACAAACTTCATCTTCAAAGTTTTGCTAAATATATTAAAAAAGGAAAGTAAAAATGTTCACAGGCCATATCACAAACTGGGCCTACAAATAATTCTAAATCAACCCACCCTGATCATTCTAAATGGAGAGTTGATTTATTATTTTAAGAACTGCCTGTGTAAACATGAAGCAAAAAGTCTGAAAAGTGGTTTTTAACAGGGAAATCATCAAACACATATAGCTCCCCACCTGGTTTATTATCTACTGGTCATAAGAATTATTCTATAGCTTACTTTTAGCTACAAAAAAAGAGAGGGGAGAATGATCTATGTAGGGATTAGCCTCAAATCTAAACATCTGAAATTACGTGAATCATCATCATATCCATAAATTTTCACCTCCTTGAATCCAACATGTATATGTAAAGCACATTTGTTAAAAGATTAATAAATAAAATAAATGAATAAAACTTTCATTTCCTGTATTGGGAAATTCTGAATCTTATTTTATTTTTTCCTCATATTTTTGTTGTACAAGTTCCCCTTGTATACTTCGGACAAGACTCTGTGACATCCTCCTTTTCCCCTGGGAAAATGTACGAACATTATGCTAAGGGGCCATTTCTACAGAAAAAGTACAAAAGATGCTGTGGAGACAAGAAACAGAGAAATTTAAGCTGAGTGGATACAATTCACAATTCCATTTTTTTCTGTCTGAATTATAGCACCATGTCACATGTTACCAGCTATTTCAATAATAGCTATGATCAATCAAAGAGAGAAATGTTTTTTTAAATCACAGACCCCAGAATGACTGAGACTGTTATATTCCACACTGAAAAGAATTACTGCAAATCTGAATTTCAGATTCATAGAACTCTCCACAAACTGCTGACACATGAACTGCCAAAACTACAGAGAACTGCCTAAGTGTTTCACTGATAGAATATACATTATATTGATCTTCTCTTTACTATTAATTTTAATTTGAATACTCCTCTAGTAAATATTATATATCCATCCCTTTTCTTAAAATATAGATTTTGGTAGGTATTGAATTAGTATTTTTTCATTGCTAGGTACATATTAGCTATCTTTATTTTTTAAAGTACAGTTAAGTCCCCTACATAGGAACCTTCAAGTTGCAAACTTTCAAAGATGTGAATGTGCGTTCCATCAAGTCAGGTGTGAGTGAAACTGCAGCTTGCCCTCCATCTCCTATTGCTGACGATCCTTCAGCTCTACCATCTCCCACCTCCTCTCCCTCCTCCAGTCAGTAACTCTTCTTGCCTGTTCACTCGATGCCAGCCCCTGCATACCAGCTGTTGTACCATACTACTGTACTTTTCAAGGTGCTGTACTGTAAGATTTTAAATGTTTTCTTTATTTTTTTGTGTTTGGTCGTTTTTTATGTATTATTTGGGTGAAAAGTATTATAAACCTATTACAGTACAGTACTATATAGCCGACTGTGTTAGTTGGGTACCTAGGCTAACTTTGTTGGGCTTACGAACAAATTGGACTTAAAATGCGCTCTCGGAACGGAACTCGTTCATATGTAGGGGACTTACTGTAGTTAATTCTTTATCATTTTCATGACTCTACTTATAAACATGAATGAGCCTATTTTGAGTTAACAGACAATTCCTGCCTTAATTCAATCAGTATACTCTTTTGTTCAAACAGAGTAACTTACTGACTGGTTTAGTTTGCAAAGCCCTTGAAGGAACTTTTTACCTAGCTGAGTAGCTCATGTAAAAGAATTTGAACTATAACAATTCATTTTATTCTTTATTTTGATATCTGTTCAAAACACATTGATAACTAATGATATAGTAGCAGAATTGTTTTTAATTACTTCAAATTTAAAAATGACCAGAATACCATATTACACATTATTTTGCTTATAAATCATATTTACCCTTGACGTATGCCTTGATCAATTAACAAAAGTTAACATAATGCATGAGACAGTTGAACCTCAGTAATGTGACAACTATAATCTAGTCTAAGTATATTCAAGACGAAGTTCCAGAATCTCATATGCTGGGCTGACAATAGGAAATCATGAGATATCCATAAGAAAGACATCACCGGATAGTGCTGGCAATGCTATAAAGCA
The DNA here is from genome assembly GCF_028564815.1 of Eubalaena glacialis. Taxonomy (NCBI): domain Eukaryota; kingdom Metazoa; phylum Chordata; class Mammalia; order Artiodactyla; family Balaenidae; genus Eubalaena; species Eubalaena glacialis. Next base: position 69,216,742 of record NC_083727.1, on the reverse strand, counting down.
TGATAATTTTAACATTTCTTAAAGCCATGAATATAAACTAAATGTTACCAAGCTGTCTAGGACCACATTTTATAAATGACTGAAAGACCCTCATGTCCTTACGGTGAAACTAATTCAATTATTTCCAAAACGCGAGATGGAGGTTATCTAATAATCACAATACTTTTCCATTCATTTATTCCACTCTATTAAAGTGACTGATGTGAATTCTTGAAGTGGGTTATGGTCATTACAACCTTAGAATGTGCTCAGCAAATCCATGAGGGGTAGTCAAACAATGTTTTCTTTTCCTCAAATAAATTAACCAGGCTTTCAGAAAGAATTAAGCAGTGTGGAAGTATAAGCAGATAATCATTTCATACGATTTTTTTAAGATGTAGTTTTAAAACCCATTCCTTGTCACCAATGTCATAGCAGCATTATTCACAATAGCCAAAAGGTAGAAACAATCCATATGCCCATCAACAATTGAAAAACATAACGTGGTATATATCTTGTTTATGGAATATTATTCAGTCTTAAAAAGGAATGGAATGCTGACATGCTACAACATGGATGAACTCTGAAAACATTACGCTAAGTGAAATAAGCCAGTCACAAAAGGACAGTTATTATATATTCCACTTATATGGGGTATGTAGCAAAGTCAAATTCATAAAGACAGAAAGTATAATAGTGGTTACCAGAGACCAAAGTGAGACAGGAACAGGGAGTTAGTGTTTAATGGGTACAAAGTTTCTGTTTGAAATGATGAAAAAATTCTGGAAATTGACAGTGGTGATGGTTGCACAACACTGGGAACGTACTTAAGGTCATGGATTTGTACACTTTAAAATGGTCCAGGGCTTCCCTGGTGGCGCAGTGGATAAGAATCTGCCTACCAGTGCAGGGGACACAGGTTTGATCCCTGGTCCGGGAAGATCCCACATGCTACGAAGCAACAAAGCCCGTGCGCCACAACTACTGAGCCTGTGCTCTAGAGACCGCGAGCCACAACTACTGAGCCTGTGTGTCACAACTACTGAAGCCTGCGCACCTAAAGCCCATGTTCTGCAACAAGAGAAGCCACCACAATGAGAAGCCCGTGCACCGCAACCAAGAGTGGCCCCCGCTCGCCGCAGCTAGAGAGGGCCCACGTGCAGCGACGAAGACCCAACACAGCCAAAAATAAATAAATAAAATAAAATTAGGAAAAAAAAAAGGTTTAAAAGGTACGTTCTATGTTTTAGAAAGCCCCAAAAATATCCATTCCTGAGATACAAGTTTCTCAACAACTTCAAACATTCTTCTCTTCTTGAATCCCACAGAGACTGTTCCAGACCTCCTCCTTTCTCTAAATCTCCCCAGACCATCCCTCTCTCTTCTCACTCCAAAAACCACTTTCATTTCTCATTGAATGGAGAAGATACAGTCTTGAGGTACAAGTTTCTCCATCTTTCAATTCATCTGTGTTTCTATACATACATCCTTAGCTTTCCTTCTCATTCCCTTGCTAAAACTATCCAGCCCTCCATTTACTTGATACCTTCCCAACTTCAACACTTATTCTTTCTCTTCTCAAAGACCTGTAATCTTTTATTTTCTCCCACTCTACCAGTTAACGAGGGTTACAAGGGCAGGAATGGTCATTCTGAAGTTGAGTCAACTAAAAATCACTACAGAATGGATAATATTTGTGGAAGTAATCTACCCTGAGACAGTTGACTCATAGATGAAGATTTCTAGGTCCTTTCTGTTCAGGCTGTTATGATGCTGTGGAAAGGGTGGCTGGAATTCACACTGTATGTCTGATTCCCAACTGTGGTGCTTATTTCCTGTGTAACTTCAGGCAACTCATTCAACTCCTCTGTAGCCTCAGTATTTTGTTGGGCAAACGGTTATGACTTAACTCCACAGAAATGTTTTGAGGATTAAATGAAATAATGTATGTACTTAACTAACATTTGTTCAGTCTAAATCAGTTGAATACACTGAATGACCAAAGCATATTTCCAAAATACAGGATGTTTTAAAAAGAAGAAAAAATGAATTGCCTTGTATGAAATATTGAAATTTGTAGTTAATGACAGATAAGAGAGTTAAAATATATAAATCTGTCAGAATGTAGTCAATGCATGTCTACATGTAAGAAAAGAGGGAGAAAAAGAGGCAGATAGTCAGAGGAGAGGATAGAGACTGACTGACACAATTAGCAGAGAGGAGTTATCTGGATGCTAGAAAAGCATGTACTATTGTGGAAGACCTAATTTTCCAAGCTCCGGATGAAATATCCCTCAAGATAACCTAACCCTTTTCCTTCGATCACACAGTCACAAAACAATCTTCTGAGGGCTAAATAACTTTCTGAGTAGTTAGAAATGAGTTGCTGTAAATAGAGACCTGAGTATGTACGTATATGTGTATATTTAATGCATGTGTGTGTACATACACATCTATATGTAATGATATACAGTTGACCCTTGAACAATACAGAGATTAGGGGCACTGACCCTCAGCGAAGTCAAAAAGCCACATATAAGTGGATCTGAGCAGTTCAAACCTGTGCTATTCAAGGGTCGACTGTATTACTATACATCAGTGCTGATGGTTACAAAGCCACGAAAACCATAATAATTATAGTTGTTACTTACTGAGACCTTCAGTGTGCAAGGCCCTGTGCTAAGCTTAATTCTACATTATATCAGCCTTCTCTCTGGTATTAATTTTAATTTGAATACTCCTTTAGTGTTAGAAGTTTAGGATTGTCATTTAATCTTGTCAAAGAATCCCATGAGTTAGGTACCATTGTTACTCCCATTTAATAGATCTGGAGGCTAATAGAAATTACTAATTTGCCTGAGGGCACACAGCTTGTAAGGGGTCGAACTGGGAATCAAACTTCTCTTCCTCTGGCTCTTTGTTCTTAAATCTCACTTCTTAATAATTAAGACGTTTTGTTAAGGATAATTAATTCCCCACAACATGATCGATGCTGAGTGATAAAATCAGTGTGGCGCTTGCAAAGCTCTGGCCAACCTCTTCAGGTGTGCGGAGTATTTCTTCAGTCAACATGGCCTACTTCTTTAAAAGGAGCAACAAGGGGAAAAAAAGAAAGTCAACAAGGGAGGAAAATTAGCTCAATCCTCTATTCAATCTTGGCTCTTCCCCATCTTCTTTCTCTTTATGAAATTGAATCATTTATTATACATCAATTATTTAGAGTATATGCCAGACTCTAGGCCAGGTATCAGAGACATAAAGATGATCCCTGCCTCGGGAACTCATAGTCTTAAAGAAGCAGCAGGTTTGAAGTAGTTAAACTATAAGAAACGGAGACAAATTGGCAAATTCTATAACAGACCCATGGGAATTATGTACTGTAGTAATCTTCTGACTACTAAAGACTTTTAAACCCTGAAAGTAGAGGCTTGAATGTTAAGTGCAAACCCACACACTGGTCTTCAGGGACTTCCTTTAGGCGCATGCCCTCAAAATATGACCCAACACCGGAACCACTGATAAAAGTTTTCAAGACTCTCTTATCAAATGCCGTGAAGTGTAATCTTATAACATTTTATATTATAACCCCAAGCCTCTAGTACAGTGCCTGACACAAGGTGAGTGATCAATGGTTGCTTGGTAAGTAAAAAAAGACAGGAAAAAAAAAAAAAAACACAGAAGAAAAAGAACAAAACAAACAAAAAACAACACATACTTCCCTAAGGAAGAACTAACCACTGATATTAAGTTAGCTTAAAAAAATACTGAGAAATATAAGGCAGATTTTTAAATAAATGGATATTAAGTAAATTTATATGTAGGTGAGTTTGCCATAAAATATTTTGATATGCACAACCAAAACTGACAGCTGAAGTTCTAGCATGATCCAAACAAGATAAAGATTACCTGGTCTTGGGAAATTTAAAATAGGATTTCTATAAATGAGATGACAGATGAGGCATAATAGAAATAAGGAAGAGCTTAACAGCTTCCAAAAACTCTTCTTCCATCTAGTTTTAGAAAAATAAACCTGAGGTATTCATGCAAAATTTTTAAATGTTGCTGTATTACATCCTTGGCTAGGACTAATACATCTGAAAGCACTTGTGGCATAACTGTCAACAAATATTGTCTTGTAAATGTTCTGATTATGACTAGTAGGGCCCAATTAATTTATTTCTAAGATCAAACCAATATTCCACTTCATTTCCTGATGTTTGGTTATTATTATAGAAGTCACAAGTTCAGAGCCTCCTTTCACTTTCCAGCAAGTGATACTCCAAACAATTTTAATTTTAAAATAGCCTCTTTCTAAGACTAGAATTTCTGCATCAGGAGTGTGATTTGATATGTGAATTACTGCGATTAGAATGGGAAAAATGGGAGAGCAGAGGAGGAAGGAGAAGTCAGGAGAACAACATAAGAGATGCCAAGAACAGGACTTCAGTTAACTGGCCAAGAGAGATTAAATCCACTAATACTCCTTGTCTCCAAAAACATAAAAGTTGTTCTCATGACTTTTTTCCTTAATTAAGAAGAGCAAGGCGGCGGCACCAGGCAAGCAGCATGAGGCAAGTCTTCGAATCGATGTGAACATCAAGTATGTCATGAATGCACTGAGATGCCCTTTTTGGGGGGAGGGAGAGGAATAGTAAGTCTGCTTTTGGTGGTTCTATAAGGTAAAGCAATGTGTTGCCTCTGAGATCAGATTAACTTTACAAGAAAGTGGAAATGTCTTTACATTTTATTTTACAAGGTACAGTGTTTATAAGAATAACAATCTTTACCATCAGAAAAAAACGCACAGCTAATGAAAAGGAAAAGACACTGTGGATTTATCTATTATATGTAAGGAATCTAGAGATGGCTACAAAGAAATGTTACTATATATGAGCAACAGCACTGATAGACTTCCTGTTCGATGGCATGTAAGAAGGGCATATTAATATGACTCTGTAATTTAAATGGTTCCAAGCAGCAAAGCTAAAAAAACACTTTCAACTACTACTGTTTTTAAGTAGAATTCTACTACAATACCTGAAAATGGCAAGCACATTTCAACTATTTTATAAGGTAAAATATAATTTAGTAAGACAAAATCAAGGACGCTTAAAATAAAGTGAAATAACTCCATATGTGTACATGGCACAAATAAAAGTAACATCTAAAGGCGCACAGCTTACTGAGGGAAATTAACTATTTTGTAAGTACTTAAAATTTCAACAGTTTGTCACTCATTAGAGAGGGACTCGATTCTATTTATGTGCTATTGCCATAACTAAAATCATCCAAAATACTTTGCTTCATTTTCTTCTTAGAGTACATATAATATTGTTTATAAACTACCTACCAGTGTTGCTTATAAAGTACCTACCAACTTTGTATTTATTGAAAGTTTCAACCATAGTTTAAAAGCAATCTGACAAAGTGAAACTCAAATGATGTAGTCACTCATAACTATGAAGAGCAAAGTACTTTCAATTATAACCATTCTAGGCTATGAAAAACACTATTATAAAAACAAACCCATACATATAATACAGCTTGAAATGAAATTTCTAATGGACCAAGTGTAAACTGACCACAAACAGGATGGTTCACTTTAAGCTACGGATTCTTCATACATCTCTCTTAAGGCAGGGAGGGGAGAGCTGTTGGGTGCTGGGGGCACTATGAAAGGAGAAGAATCCATTGACATAAGGACTCTTTGTAAGACAGAGTTAATATATTAGAAATAACATTATGTATAATTCCTTTATAGGAATATTTAATATTTTAGTGTAACTTTTCTTCTCTTTTAATTAATATTTCATAACTCTTCCTTCTCACTGCTCTTCCCCAAAAGGGTGTTTTGCAGAAATAAATGAGGAAACAGCCATCGTGCTCTAACAAAAAGAGGAGGCAGGAATAAAGAAAAGAAATTGATGCCGACTGCAACAACAAACAAACACAATGAATTAAATTGACAAGAAGTTCTCATGCAGAAATAAAAGTGCAGGAAGACTTGATGCATACAGTGTCTCTCCTCAGAGAAAGTGACATGTCATCATTCATATGGGATCATGGTGGCAACAAGTTTATATAGTCAGATGTATAAAAGAGAAGAGCTGAAAAAGCTTCAATATAAAACTTTGCTATTAAGGTGCTTAAAATCGAAGACAAGGACTTAGATCTTATTCTCTGATTGCCTTATCACTCAGCAATTGGAGGCCTCTGCTTTCACCAATTCTGCCTCTTTACTGTCTTGTGAATGTGCCAGTCATCTCCACCTGAAATACCCTTCTATCTTTTTCCAATACTACCCATTTTTCCAGACACAGCTCCAGTGCCATCTCCTGCATGAAGCTTACCTTGATTGCCCCACCCTCACTGATTTATCATTGCTCCAAATTCTTCTGCAGCATCAACAACCTGTGCCACACAGTTTGGTCCTTATTTATATATTGTCATACATAGTTCACTGCTGTTTCATGTGTTTGTTTTATCACATCTATATTACATTATAACTTCTTGTGGAAAAACAACATTTAGTATTTCTTCGATATCCCTCACATTGCTTATCATTGTTCCAGGTAATTAGTAAGATATTCCATAAGCATTTGTAAAATAAATTATAATAATGATCATACTAACAGCGAATATTTATTAAGTTATGTGTACCAGATACCGGACTTTGATTAATTTAATCTTCACAGTAACTCTACGAGGTGTGTTATAATTCATATTAATGATATTAATATTAACCCCATTTTATTTATGAGAAAAGTTAAAGTTTAGTTTAGTAACAAACAGGATCATGGTAGTGAGCATGCATCTCAAAGAAATATGCTATCCAGAAAAGATATGAAAACTAATACAATCTATGAAAAAGAGTAGGGAAAATAGAAAGGCTAACTACCCAGTTAATGCTTCAAGTTCTCTAAACTGTTAGGGGTCCTTAAAGTCAATACCTCTATCTCCACCTGGAACGCACAGGCAAGTGCCACACAGTAGGCACACAGTAACCTTGAACAGGTGAACTTACTGTTACAAAAAATACACTTCATAGCCTCTATCACATTAAAAAAAATAAATAAGTAAACTGTATGGAATCCACCATTCTCTTCCTAATTTTATTAGAATAAAATAGTCATTACTGAAGAAGGAAATGACAGTGGTCTTATTTTAAAAATACTGGGACTTCCCTGGTGGTTCAGTGGTTAAGAATCCGCCTTCCAATGCAGGGAACGCGGGTTTGATCCCTGGTCGGGGCACTAAGATCTCACATGCCGCGGGCAACTAAGGCCGCACACCTCAACTACTGAGCCCACAGTGCTATCGAGCCCGCATGCTGTTAACTAGAGAGAAGCCTGCACACCACAACGAAAGATCCCGCTGCCGCAACAAGGACCTGACGCAGCCGAAAATAAATAAATAAATACATAAATTTTTTGGAAAAATAAATAAATAAAATTTTAAAAAAATAAAAAATACTAACTGTCCCTCTCCGTTAAGCTCACTGCCCCCCAGCAGAATTCAGAACTTGGTCTTAATATTATCAAAAAAGAGATCCCCAGATTAAAACATTAACTAAAGTTTTAATTAGATAGAACAGTCCCTTGTTCATTGAGGAAGATAAAGGGTCAAGTGTGATAATTTCAAAAGTCCTCTGAGGAGATGATACTTCAATAAATAAATGTGTAATATATATGTGACATATAACAAATATAAATTATACATATACATAATACATCTATAATATAAAGTAATAAACCATGTTTACCAAATCAGATATATAAAAGATCACTGTTGAAGCAAATATGATTCCAAATTTACCTTTTCTCTCCCTGAATCCTCTTTAACTAACAGTAGATTTAGGCTAATCTGTGGATGACTAATCCTATAATAAAATATCTGCTATATCAAATGACAGGATGCTACACAGAAAACAATTATGAATAATGAGTAAACAAATTAAAAACATCTAGCTCAAAAGTAATGACCACAGAAACGCTATCTAAAGAGCCTTAAACAAGACAGAAAGACTGTGATTATCCCATACATCCAGATTCTATTTCCATCAATCAGTTCACAACGGTTGTTCTAAGAACAGGGAAGATAATAGAGGGCCTAGAAGTATGGCTGATTTACCAGAATCCCATGGGATCAAGAAACACATTTTACATTAAAGATTTTTTCCTCATAAAAGTTTGCTATTCTGCATTTGCAAACTGTTAGACCCAAGAGACAAAACTCTTACCCTCTAAGACTCAATTTTTTTCCTCCAGTTACAATTTATTTTAAAGAATTAAGAATGGGGTTTAGTTTTGAGTGACTATTATTCTATGGAAATAAACATTTCACAGTCAATTTTTTTAAAATACATGTAGGAAATCAATGATACTCTATTATGATTTGTGAAAATTTAAAATGTAAAATGTCTAGTAGCACAGTAGGCCTTTGCCAAGGATAAAAGATGCCAAGATAAGAATGTAATCCTTAAAGGCTTCTTAATTTCTAACTTTAAAAGATATACATGCTGTGTGTATAGAACCAGGTAACAAGTGTTTCCAAACCTTGCTACCAATACTCCAGCCAAAGTAGACAATATCAAGCATCTTTCTTTCCTATGTTTGATCTCATAAAGGATGTAATTAACAGTAAGAGAAGGAAAAAGACTGCTCTCCATAAACAGTACAGGTATTAACTCTGCTATTCCTCCTCCCTCACAAAATTTGCTAGGTAGAAATCCATTTAGGAAGCGAACCCAGTGGTCATATCCTCTAGGTTCTTCTATCTTAAAAGTTTGAGTTATATATTTTCTCATTCTGTCAAATGTTACGACCAATGAAAAATATTTTTAAAGCACTAAGTCACAGCTATGAAAAAAATTAGGAATTACACCTGACATATAGGACATATAAGATGCAAAAGATCTATCTTGTATCTACTATCTTTGTACTTCATGAAGGTGCTGACTGGCTGTGCTAAAAAGAAATAAACCACGTTTCAGGGAACAAGCATCACTTGGTTTAAGCAGAGCTAGATCTACAACAGAGTGATTTCATCAAAGGATTAAGAAAATTATTATAGTGAGCTCTTTATGACTTCTTAGGGGAAGAGAAAAGAGGGTGGAAAGGGTGAGGGAGAGGACAAGTGAAGAAGTCTGAGGGTTTTCATTCTTTCAGGCAAGGAAATGGGTAAGAACTGTTCTCAGAAGAGAGTTAAACAGTTCTCTGAAATATGGAACTACAAACTAGGTGAAATCCTAGCTGATATCACTTTACCTTAATTTAGAGATACTTTGAAGGCAGTCATTTTCCAAATCATGACAAATGCTATTATCTAAAGCATTCACACCCTCTCCAAAGTACAAAAGGCCTTCAAAGCCATAGGTACTATGTTTTATGTTGGAACAATAGACTCTACCCTCAAGAATAATAATTTTTAGTGAAAGACACCAAAAATATCAAGCTCCATAATTCAATACAATACGTCGAATACACAGAAGGACCAACGGATTCAGGCTCCACGGGTCCACCAGGTAAGACTTCATTTCCCAGTATAATTTGCTTCTCTTTCTCATGTTTTTTTTTCTCTTTTCTTTCTTTTTTTTTTTCAATAGTACATTGGAATTGACGCCATATCAATACATATTGTAATTTAGGTTGAAGAGCTTAAGATTTTCCTGGACCAGGCAGGAGGTTCCAGTGAAGGCAGGGTTGGGGGAAGGAGGTAGCCTTTCAGATTGTGCAGTCCAAGAGCTCTCTCTTCCATGCCACAGTGACAAACTATTTCTTTCACATCCATTTTTTGCATCACTGAGTACAGGAGGGCTTCTGCAGCCAGCACAGTTCACCCTAGTTGCCTGGTTACCTCAGTGACCACCACCCCAGGGGTAACAGCCCTGCTTTCTAGGGCACAAACCAAGGAAGGCCATGTGAGGACACAGCCAGAAGAGGGCCCTCACCAAGAACCCAACCACACTGGCACCCTGATCTCAGACTTCCAGCCTCCAGAACTGTTAAGAAATAAATGTTGTTTAAGCCACCGAGTCTGTGGTATGTTACAGTAGCCTTAACTAAGACACCCTAAGATTAAATATACTTTCTAAAATGTATTTATAATATGAATTTGTTAAGCAATAAAAGTGAAGTTCTACTCAACCTGTGTACAAACTATATCCAGAATTCCAAAAGAGTCAAATCTAAAGTAACAAGGTTTTATTACACGTATGTATTTAAATGCACTACATGTGGTCTAAAGGTTAAGACTACTGCCTTTATCCTTTTCTCTTAAAAAAAAAAAAAAAATGACCGATAGAAATTATAGAGAATCTAGGATTCACAGAGTATAGAAAACCCTGAAAGGAGGGTGTCATAGAACATAAGCACTATTCCAGGTTTGGGGGACCAAAATTGAGGCACTTCTTTGATGTGTCAAGAAAAGCCCTTTTCTATGGACCATTTCTATTTCCCTAGCTATACAATAAAGGTTTTAAACTATTAAAAAAAAAATGACCAATAGATTTACTATCATAAATGGAACAAAATATAAATAAAAGATGGTATTTGCATAAAATGGCTCTTTTATGTGTTAGACACCAGATTTTAATTGTCCTTCATATTTTCCAAGCATAATATTTAAAACTCTTCTCTTTTTTAAATGCTGCCTTGCAACCATATTAATCTCAATAGAAAAGTACAATCTGTTCATGACTGCTGGTAAATAGAGGTCTAGACAGCAAATGATCTCTGAAAGGACGTATTTCCATTGAATAATAAATCCAAGGCACTTTGTACTATCCTATTATATACAAATGTAAGGAGGACAACAAAATAACACGAGTGAAAGGAAAATTTTAAAGAAAAAGTTACACTCTCTCTCCTTGCACAAGTTAGGAAAAAAATTATATAGGTTTCCAAAGACTCAAAATTATAACCTAAGGAACATACTTCATAGTGATTTTTTTTAAGTCAGATTATTCTTAGTGAATTCTTCTGGCTTAGGATAAAAAAGCCAAATATTACTAATGTACTTAAATGTTTTCTTGGGTGGAACTGGAAATCTTTTTCAATGACACAATACATTTTCATCTAGAAATAAACCATTTTACTTGTTTCCTTCATCATTTCTAACTTAAAAAAAACAGAAGTCTAGCCTTGTTTTTGAATAATCTGGAGACAAGTTTTAATCTTTCAATGTTCAGCCCCTCAATATTTTGTACAAATAAACCAAAACTACTAATATGTTATCCAAAATGATTTTCCCCAAAGCTTCAATTACAAAAAAAGATTTTATTACAGCTTTGGCATTTAGAAATTTGCTTTCTAATAATCATCTATCAAGATTACATACTATCTACTTAGTTATTTCTTTGTAATTTTTCTATATAATTGTATTTTTTTATTATTTAGGAACACCCAAAGACACTTTGCCAAGAATAAGATACAGCTTAGTCTATATCTTGACAATCTATACAATCCAGTATATATGCTCAAATATATATTGCATATTCTGAGAAGGGTAGTTACAGTACAGTAGTATTATTTAGCATGTATTACTGGTTGCATTTTAATAATAAAAGCTGCCTAATAAATGAACTAACTTTTGTGTAGTAGTTTACAGTCTATAGACGCCCTTCACACACATTATATCTCATTAACAATTCTATGCAGTTCTGTTCAATGGGCCCTAACCTATCAACTCACTTTGGATAACTATTAATTTGGTACATCTTAATAAAGTTAACAGGCTTCATGTGGCATGTTCATGCAGAGATGCAGGTTTTAGTGCTAAGGAGTTTAAATTAAAATTAAGGATTTTAAACAAATCCTTGAACACAGTGATCTTACTTATATAAATATCCAAGTGGATAAACTATTAAACAGAAAGGTTATAAGAATCATTCGTTAGTTCTCTCATTCATCCATTTATTTATTTTTTGAGCACCTACTATGTGGTAGGTACTGTTCTGGTTAGACTGGTCATCTAGATGGCACGTATTACAATGCAATTTATATTTAAAAATAATTGATCAGTGATCATCTGATTTTTCATCATGCAAATCAGAAGATTACTGGGGAAACAAAATCTGAATAATTCTAACCAGGTGAAGAAAACTGACTATGAATAGACATCACTAAAAATAAATATGTAATTTGACAGCCTAATGAGAAACAAGCTAAACAGAAACAAAATCAACATATCCATGTTAAAAACCAGATATCAGAAAGGGGTCACGTGTTTGTCTTGTCTTCAGGGAACTGAATTCAATTCAAAACATCTACCTGAGAACAGGCAGTGTAAAACAATTTATGAGGTATTCTGGGGGTCAAGTTAACAGCTCACAATAATGTAAGGCAAAATACAGCAAATTTCAACAACAAAACATTATGGGACTTCCAAGGTAGAGGAGAATTAGTTTGGAGTGAGGAATAAAGTTTATAATAACTTGGTTTTGTTATAGGTATTCCTAATCTTGGACAACTGAGATACAGACTTTAATTTTTAACTTGTTTAGTATCACCTCAAACAGAGTCATTTTAAATAAAAACCTACTGTGAAAAATAGAAGCAATGAATTGGAAAGCAATACATTATTACCCAATTTTACCTGGCATTGATTAGAATTTTAACAATAGAATACAAAAGAAGAAAAGGTGAAAAGAAAAAAATTAGCAGAGAAGAAATCTCCGTGGTGCTACATTATCAATAATGAACTGCTATATGAAGATTCTAATTCCCAAAGACAAATCTGCAAATATGTTTCCATGATCAATATATTTAGCAGAATAAGAGCTAAATCTAGAACCCAGACTCTTAGTTTTTAGTAATAAATTCTTCCTAACATATTATAACAAACTACTCTAAAATATTCTATATAAATATTTCAAACTAACAGAAGACTAATATGGAATGAAATTTAATTTTAATAAACGATTTTCCAAGTTCCAACTTATTTTACACAGTTAGCAGTCTTTAACATGATAAGCACTGACAGTTTTTAAACCTACCATAAATTTTCAATTGCATTTGTGCAATATATAAAGTGTAGATATGTAATATATCTAATGGCAAGTATATGCACTATATATGTTGTTATACATTATCACATTTTTCAGTTTTCCTTTAAATTGTAAAAAAATTCAAATAACTATCATATTTCTTAAGGAGAAATTCACATTTTTTGAAATTACTGTCTTGTATTATGGACTTTTTATTATGCTGCATATGAAAAAGGGGATATGATAATGATGAAACATTCCTGATGCATCAGACTGAAAAATTAGACATTTACAGACCAAGCCTGAAGCTAAAGTTCTAATGGGATAACCCCTTTTCCCCCTTTGCTCTCATTTTGAAAGATATATAAATTTAATTTGGTTACTGGCATGGTCTATTGGACTCAACACAAGATAGTGGTTAAAAAAAAATATTTAGACTTCCAATCTTGGTCTATTGTTCCGGTTCTAATCTCAGTTCACTGAATGTTCTTGGATAAGTCATAAGTAAATGACATTTTTCAATTTTCCCATCTGTAAAATGGAGATAACTGTCCTACCTCATGAAGACATTACTTACTTTAATTAACTGGGTAAAATACTGTGAAAATCAAAAAATGATGAAAACGTTCAGTCCAATTAAAATTTAAACTTAAGTCATTATTCAAACCGAAGAGTCTTAAAATGTACTTCTTAAAATCTAAATTGAATACTCTAGTAGCATTTGTTGAAAATCACCTGACTCATCTGCACCTTCATCTTTCAAAGTGACAACTTACAATTTAGAATACATACTTTGACCAGCTCACTAGCTCCAGAGGTGATCTGTGGTTATGTAATAAAAGCCCAGGCTCATTTGACAAACCACAGCACAATTAAAAGATAAATGATCATCCAAGATAAACTGAATGTAACAGAACCAGTTAACAATGGAAATGATAGGAAAAGACTGAAGTTATTGTCAATACAATACATTCAATCTTTCCTCATCTAAATCATAAATTATATTTATGAAAAGGTGTAGAAATTGATATATTTGAAAACTAACTTGGTAGAAATGCTGCACGTGTTTATCTGCATTTTCCTTTTCTTAATTCACAAAGCTCTTGGATGGAGACAAACAGCCTTCCTAAAGAAATATGCACCACTTTTAACTCAATTCAATAAGTAATTAGTGAGCAACTACAGTATCAATTGTTCTTAAAACGTTATGCATAATTAAATTTTATAAATTAAATTATATGTTACTGGGACTTCTGCTTCCGGGAAGACAGAGCAGACAAACTTTTCCAGGGACATTGTATACAACACAAACATAAGCTGGGGCGAAGTGAGAGTGGAATGGACATATATACACCACTGAATGTAAAATAGTTGGCTGGTGGGAAACAGTAGTACAGCACAGGGAGATCAGCTCCGTGTTTTGTGATGACCTAGAGAGGTGGATAGGTATTTATTAAATGTTGCTGATATGCAGAATGATAGATCCTAGGGGAAACAGAACAAGAGCTTATTATTCCAAGGAGCATAAGGACAAGATAAAAGAAAAAATATTCAGTCCATTCTTGTCATTCACAGTAGTTATGTTCTATAACGTCACCAGGAACACTAAATTAGTGAATACGGAACCACTGCTTCTAGAGGAAATACAGCATTAGGTTCCTGCAATCCTCTGATCATATTTTTGTCAACCAAATAACATATAACCTTGTTTTCTGTGTGTTTCTGTTTATAGACACATTATTTAATATATATTGTTGATTCATTAACACTGAACTCACAGCCAACAACACTATAACTCATGCCTGAATAAAGCTTATCTAACACACATATTTTCTCTGAAAGGGAAATCACAGCTTTCTTGCACTTAGGAACACTAGATAGCACTTCAGCGCTACACTTGGAGGCCCAGTGAAATCACCAAAACGTGAAAAACATAGCACCACAAAAAAAAGACACTTGTTTACAGTATGAGAGTTAAAACAAGAAAGCAGAGCATTGCCTTGTTCAACCTCAGCTGGGAACGTGTACATCGGATGACTCCTAATGTCTGTCCCCCTGTGCATATCCATGAATGACTGTGAAAGCACTGCAACGTTACAAATAAATTTTAGCTAGTAGGTGAATCTGCAACAGCAGAATCTGTGAATAATAAGGATCAATTGTATATATTCAATCACAAAAATTTAGAGCAGAAAGTGACTTTAGAGATCATCTTTCCAATGTTCTCATTTTTCAGATGCGAAAAGTAAGAGGTGGAAGAGCTGCATGATATAGGTAAGGTCAGAATCTAATTAATGCAAATCCCCAAAGTCAGAACATATGGCACTTCAGAGAATGAAGAATATTCTTCAATTTTCCTCAGAGGAGATCCACAAAGTTGCATGTATCAGGATGAAAGTCCCTGATAAGGAAAACCACTGTAGTCTACTCTTCAGAGCCAGTGGCCAAGCAGAAAGTCTAGAAATTGGCCTCCCATGAAACTTCAGCTTGACCTTGTCAAAGTTAAGATAGGGGATGATAACTAGCCAACTTAAGTATAGGTTCTGGTACCAGGTTCAAAACACTATATTATTAGAAAATTTAGCAACTAAATTTCAAAACTGAATGATGAGCTTTGATATTTTTCTTTTCTAATATATATTTGGATTGACTATATAAAAAGAAAATAGCCAAAGCCCACAGATGGGGGGAAAAAAGAGAATTACCTCAACAGACCAAAGTTTGACTGATACCCAAAGTGATGGGTGATTATAATTCACTTAAGATTAAAGTTAGCAAATTAAAAGGAATTTAGTGAAATGTTTATGATATTCTTACAAGAAATAAATACAAGCATAATTGGTAACCTGCCAAATTCAAAATTTTAGAGTACAACATATTTCTCAATACAGAAAGATCAGTGGAACAAAATAACTATTCTGGACAGATGTTAGAATATATAAAAACGTGGTACAAAATACAAATTGCATCATACCAGTTCTGAAAACAAGCTGAATATTAAAAAAAACAAAAACTAAACTTGAATCCAAAGGTGAATTCTCAATTCACATTACTTTGGGGCATTATTTGACCAAAGTCATTACTTCCAATTCCTTGCTAAGCTTTTTCCAACAACCTTCTTTGCTAATTCATCTTCTCCCAGCCTCTAAAAATGTTGACAGGCCCCAAAGCTCAATCCTTCATCCTCTTTATCCACATTTATTCCTTTGGCTATATCATCCAGTCTCATAGTTTTAAATTCCATCCATATACTGACAGTGTCCAAAATAAATCTCCAAAATTCTAAATTCATTATATTCATCAGCTACTTGACATATGAAGATGGCTAACTATTACAATATCAAACTCAACATACTCAAAACTGAACTTTCAATCTTTCTTCCTAAACCCACTCTTCCACATTCTTCTCCATTCTCAGATGATGGCAACTTCATCCTACTGCTCAGGCAAAAATCCTCGACTCCCTGACTACTCTCTCTTTCCCTCACACCTGTCAGCTCTATGTATCAGTTATGGTTTAACCTGGGGATCAGAACTTTCCAATGATATGGCATCAGGAATTTATTATAAGGATCAGACCTTATACCACTGTAGGAGAAGCTAAGGAGTACAGATCACAAAGGATATGATTGGAGGATCAGAGAAAAGTCACTAACCAGGGACCATTCAGGGGCACCTGTGAAGAAGTCTGTGGAAACCTGCTGCCTCTATGTTTGACGGTGGGCCTGAAAATAGTGATGGCAGGGCAGAGTTGGGAAGAAAAGAATGTACCACAAGCTCCTAAAACAGTTACTAGCAAAGAGAAGGTGCTTAATATTTATTTGTTTATCAAATGAATCAACTGAAGTTCTGGAAGGAGAGAAGAAATGAGGCAACAGTAACATCCGAATAAATAATGGCAAGAAATATTCAGAACTGATGAAAAACAATATAACATATTTTCCAGAAGCCAAATAAATTTCAGTTAGAAAAACAAAAATCCATACCTAGACTCATCATAGTGAATCTGAACTACACTAAACACAATGATTGGCTCTTAAAAGTAAAACAGAAAGGAAAAATAGGTTATCTTCAAAGGAGACAATTGTACTGACAGCTGACTTCTCAACAGTAACACTGAAAGTCAGAAGACACTGGAATGAAATCATCGATATGCTAAAGGAAAAATAACTGTTTACTTCAAATTCAATGTCCAATGAATAGGGTAAACTAAAGACTGTCATAAAAACAATGGAAATTAGCTACTAGCAGAGTCTAAAAGAAATGTTAAAGAATGTAACTACTGACAGAAGTTTAATAATTCCACATAGAAGGTATGAGATAATAGAGGGGATGCATAACAAAAGAAGTTGTAAATAAATAAGAAAAGTAATCAAATATTGGCTGTACATAATTAAAAAATAATGTATTATGGGCTTTAATAAAAAGGAAAAAAGTCAATAATTACACATAAGTTGGAAAGAAGTGAGTAGAATAAAAGTACATTATTTGGAAAGGTAAAAATGTCAACTTTAGATTTACTGAGTTAAATACACATGCTAAAATTTCTAGAGTAAAATATCTAGAACACAACTTCAAATTGAGCAGGAAAAAAATGAGAAAAAACTATCAAAATAAAAGAAGGCAAGAAAGAAGAAGAAAATAAATACAGAAAAGGTAGGACAAATAACACAAAATAAGATGGTGAAAATTTTTCATATTTTTGATTAACTTAAGTATAAAACACAAAATGCTCCATTTAAAAGATAAAATATAACCAAAGATAATAAATCCAGCTAAATGCTGTTTACAAGAGATAAATCTAAAATATAAGGAAAGAGAATAAAGTTAAAGGGTAAAACAATATATACAAGGTGTATTTGTTTCCTAGGGCTTCCATAAGAAAGTACCACAAACTGGGTGGCTTAAAACAACAATTTATTGTCTCACAGTTCTGGAGGCTAGAAGTCTGAAATCAAGATGTTGACAGAGGGGGCTTCCCTGGTGGCGCAGTGGTTAAGAATCTGCCTGCCAATGCAGGGGACATGGGTTCGAGCTCTGGTCCGGGAAGATCCCACATGCTGTGGAACAACTAAGCCTGTGCGCCACAACTACTGAGCCTGTGCTCTAGAGCCCGTGAGCCGCAACTACTGAGCCCGCATGTTGCAACCACTGAAGCTCGCGAGCCTGGAGCCCGTGCTCCGCAACAAGAGAAGTCACCGCAATGAGAAGCCCGTGCACTGAAACAAAGAGTAGCCCCCGCTCATCACAACTAGAGAAAGCCCATGCACAGCAATGAAGACCCAACACAGCCAAAAATTTTTTAAAAATTTTAAAAAGATGTTGACAGAGCCATGCTCCCTCTGAAATCCATGGAAGAGAAATCCTTTCTTGCCTCTTCCCAGCTTCTGGCGGTTTGCTGACAATCCTTGGCATTCCATGGCTCACAGCTGCAGCAGTTCAATCTCTGCCTCCCTCATCACATGGCCTTCTCTCCTCATGCATCTCTATATCCCTTCCCCTCTAATTATATCTCTCTAATGACACTAGTCATATTGGATTAAGGGCCCACCCTATTCTAGTATGACCTCATCTTCCCTTATACCTTGATTGCATCTACAAAGATCCTATTTCCAAACAGAATCACATTCACAGGTACCAGGGCATGCAACATACCTTTCTGAGGGACACATTTCAACCTACTACGGCAGGCAACCACTAACCAAAAAGAGAGAAGTGGGAAGAAAAAAGCTAACAGAGTTCTAGTAATGTCTACTAACATCAGACAATGTACTACATGAGAACAAGGGTAGTAAGGTAAGATCAGTTAGAGGCTATTTCGGTAGTCCAGGTAATACAATGCTTGTTTGAATTAAGATCATGACTAGGGAACAAAAGAAAGTCAACATATTTAAGCAATATCTAGGAAGTAAAACTAACAGGACTTCACTGGATAACCAGGTAAGGCAGACAGAGATGATTTATAGGTTTCTGGCTTGTAAAACTGATTAGAATATGTTATCAATCTCTATCTTCTAGCCAGTTACTTTCTAAAGCACAGATAATATCAATTCTTTTTATTGATCACTAACTCTCCATGGTTAGTCCTAATTCTCTACTCTGGTTTTCTTGGTCTATCACAATCTGGTCCTAGCCTACTTTATTCAAGTGTTCACTTCCATAAACTCTAGTGATTCAATAAACATTTCATGTAATTTCATGACTTTTTTCAGACTATATATCTTGAATGCCATGCCTATGTATTTACAAAGTTCTACTCAAATGAACCTTCTTCTATAGAACCTTCATTGTACTATTATTGACAATTAAAATATTTTATATGTAATATAAGATTGTCTGGGCTTCTGCAGTACTTTACTCACACTGATAGTACAGCATCTGTCACACTGATATTTATCTACATCTGTCCCTCCAGTCAAGCTACTCATACCTTCAGGATAGGGCTTACCCATCTTTTTATTCCCAGCACCTCACAATGTGGTTTGCACACAGATGGTTTTCAAGGAATGGTTACTGAATAGTGATTAATCAGTTTTAACTAGCACTGCTACTTACTATGCCGAAAGTCCAAAAGTAAATGGAAGACAAAGAGGATAGTGATTTCTTTTTCATTTTTATAAATTAGATTCTGAAAAAGATGAATAAAGGTCTTTGTTTCTTAGTAATGAATTCATGTAATTTACAGTTAATGTATTCTAAACTCCCTTGAGACTATGTAACACAGTCTATACTTTCTACTATAAATCCATATTTAAATACTGAAGCAATTTTTAAATCTAAATAATACATAGTCCAGCTCTAGTTATGAAAGTTAAAACATTACTCAGAAGAGGTAAATCTGATGATATTTGAGGAACTCGTGTCACTGTATAATGGTCAGGAAAAATACTTTTGATACTAACGTGTTAATTTACTACAATTTAGATCATCAATTCTCAAACAATTAAATAAAAACAGAATGTACTTTCTTAAAAAGCTGCATAATCTAGACTTCCTCTGATGACTGAAAACATGCGTATGAAACCTGCAATGACTTCTGTTTATCAGCATGAACACGAACTATCTTTGAGCTGCAGATATAGAAAACTTCTAGTTGATAGAGGTTTCTAATTAAAATATTACAAGGTGGTAATGTACTATAAATACAATTGTTAAATCTGTAGTGTTTACCCTGAACAATGCTGGTATGTATATGTGCATTTACAAAATCTAAAGCTTAAACTGTTATTACACAATGAAATACGTTTCCTACATATAATTGAGTATAATTTTTTGAAAACAAAGGTCATATATAACAGGTACCAATATAATAAAAGTAAGATACTGAAAACAACCACTAGCAACACCACTTCATGAAGCTTTGCAAAAATCATGGATCATAATTGTTCTTACTATCCCATTATTCAACACTTGGAAGTCCAGTTTGCTAAGATAGTTTTCTGATGTACACAAAGAACAAAATGAGCTCCTTCCATACCCTTCCCCCATATCCTTTCCCTTGAGATTCAAAGCTTAATATGAGTTCCATTTTCCAGAGATAAAAGGACTGCATTAACAATGATGTGCCCTAGCTTTCTTCTTTTTACAATAAATTACCATATTTATATTTTGAAGCTGTCATATGCTAGAGGATATTAAATATCCTCTTGTCATAATTAACTCTTTAAACCAAATTAAATGGCTTGGTTCAAAACAGACTGTGAGAGGTAAAAGAATATAATTCTGTCACTAATTATCTTATAATTATTTTAATAATCAGAGCTATTTAATTTATTCCACAATTGCATTAAACAGAGAAATGCACAGTGGCTAAAAAGCTCAAATTTTTCCTCATTTTACCCATAAGATATAAACAAGATTTGAACTTGGGATGTTCAGCAATAAATTTATAGTAACTTCATCAATACTCCAGGCCAAATCCTAATACCGCAAGCTGTAGCAAATTGTTAATTTTTAAAATTCCATCCATAATTATATCAAATATAAGCCATTAGACTAAAACATGAGCATTTCATTTTACTAAGGCTTAGTAATATTTCTGTTAGAAACACTATTGTTTCTGCAGTAGACTAATATAATGGCATGGAGAGTGACTCTCCTTCATGCATACGATACAAACTCAAGAAGGTCTATAGTAAAATACTATGTTCACAGGTTGCTTGGATTAGTTTGAATCACATTCTCTCCGATGTGATTCAAAGTAGGAACTACACTAGTATTTAACCTATACAATATTCCCCAGGGATATCTCCCAGGTAACAAGCTCCTCATAATGTAAAAGCTAACTTAGAAAAATTGCAATTAAGTAAAACATACATTAAATTAGAACAAATGACACAAGCAAAAGGTTCTCGTTGTAATGAATAATTTGAAATGAATAAACAGTTAAATGCCAAAGAACCAAATGATAAAACAAAGGTAATGCCAATTTCTCTTCAGTAAATTAACAAGTGAAAAAAAAAGTATTTTGACTCCAGCGATGTTACAAGCACAAGTTTGTAAACCACATGCTCCTTTTCTCCTAGGTGCTTTGACGATATTTATTTTTGGTAGATGGCCTGAGAACGATTTTCTGTAGGAAGTAGGGAAGACAAAATCAAAGGGTTGAGAAGAATTACTAATACCTCATAGACAGCCGGGCAGAGGAGCTGAACAGCCAGCCACAGCTTTTCCTTCCCTCACCCGGCCCACTTGGAAATACAGCATAATCAAGAACTTGATACAGTAACCATTCAAAGGACTGAAACCCAAGGAAGCATTTGTCTTAAAAAATGTTTGCGTGATGAGAATATGTTCAAATAGGATAAACAAAGCAGTTACCATGGGCCATTTGCTAAAAAATAAAAGTAGCCATTGTTATACCCCTCCGACCAGCTAGCTATATGCCAAATAGCTCAGTTACTAAGTGTACTATGTAATAATATTGGTTATATTAGTGTTTTTAACTCTAATTAATTTCATTTAAAATAATTCTTTTAATAAACTGTAAATAAAAGAGTTAAGCATTTCATTCCAAAATAGAACAGAGGGGGAAAAAAGAAAATGGCTCTGTTCAGCAGAGAAATAAGACTCTTTTTCCCCCTATAGTTTATTAGCTATATTCTTGGTGACTGAATCCTTTCTTATACAAGAACATTTTTTTCAGCAGTCTGAATATTTTACCACTATAATTTGTTTCTTAAAAATAATAACACTTGTTCAAGTAAGCATGAGAATCAGATTATTCTTTTCTTTAAATAAATCTGAGCAAAAGGAAAAAAAAAACACTTTAGTCAGCAGAGTTAAGAGGACTTGTTCATACATTTTCAAGTAGAATCATGTAGTTGATTCCACTTACTTCACTGTGCTTCTTATTAAGCTAGCATTTCTCAACTTCAAATGCCCAGACCTGAGTTGGTTAAGATGCATCTTATATTTAATCCTACAAAACCTCATAAAGCAATACTATTTTTGCATTTTAGGCCAGTAGCTTGTAATTGTAAAGTCTATAAGGGCAGAACCCATATTTACTTTGTTCACTCCTACAATTGAATATAGAATATGAATAAATCTTCACAACAAATCTATGAGCTAATCACTATTACTGTGGACATTTTACAGATGAGGAAGCTTAAAAAGATTGAGTAACAACAGCAAGGAAGTAGTGGAGCTAGGATTTGGTTCTGTGCAGTCCTGGCCAAAAACCCATGTTCTTAACCACTATACATATTGTCAACATTATTTTAAGACATTTATTACCAAAAAATTCTATACATAAAAATTTTGATTTCTGTTATTTCTTGCTCTCCAGGTGTTCAACAAGTTATAATTAATTACACAAATAAATTGAAGATATATGCATTTTAAAAGGGAAAAATTAACAGGGATTGGAATCAAACAGGAAATGATTCACAAACAAAAGTGAAATTTACACAGTTCAGCAAACAACAGAACTGTAGGATCGGCAAAAATGGAATATGGACTTTCAAATCTACCTTACTGAAAACAACAAAAATAATAGCAATATATAATTGCTATATATATTAATATATTTTTTACATATATTAGTTCATTTAAACCTCACAAAAGTCTTACAAGGCCAATTCCTATTTTACCAATGAGGAATCTGAGGCACAGAAACAAGGGCTGTGCTCAAGGTCACACAGGTAACAAGAAGATTTAAACCCAGGCAGCCTGGCTCTAGAATCTGTGCTCTAAACTATGCTATACAAATAATAAGTTTATACAGCTCACTATAAGTCACTGACATCGTACTCAAGAGTTTGCACTCTCCAGAACACAGACAACCTTTGTAATCCTAGCTTTTCACAAAGACCACAATTTTTAGTTGGAGATTAGTTAATATAAACCCACAATAATTTTAAAGCAATGTATAGCTTTCAGTTGAAAATCTGAATTGTATGTCTGTAAAGCTCAACACAATGTAAACTGCTAAGATATACACAAGTTATTTTAGGCCATAATAAATCAACATTAAGTTAATATACCTTGAATTTTCAGAAATGGTACTATAAGGAGGGAAAAGAGCAAAGTTTAGATTTTAAATGCCATCAACAGGACATTTAACAGATTTTTCTATTTGCATTAAATTTTAATCTAACAAGAATCTATACTATAACCACTTTACTACAGCAGCTAAGGGAGATTCAAAACCATACTTTGAAAGCCTAAGACTTCATAAAAAAAAAACATTGTAGACATTTTCAAAGATTGGTATTTACATTATACCTTTCAAGACATTCCACTCCATACTAAGCTTTGTAGAAATATTAGGAACACAATCAAGAAAAGAAATTAATTTGTCTCATGGTTTTCTTTTCTTTAACATCTTTATTGGAGTATAATTGCTTTACAATGGTCTGTTAGTTTCTGCTTTATAACAAAGTGAATCAATTATACATATACATATATCCACATATCTCTTCCCTCTTGCGTCTCCCTCCCTCCCACCCTCCATATCCCACCCCTCTAGGTGGTCACAAAGCACCAAGCTGATCTCCCTGTGCTATGCAGCTGCTTCCCACTAGCTATCTATTTTACATTTGGTAGTGTATATATGTCCATGCCACTCTCTCACTTTGTCCCAGCTTACCCTTCCCCCTCCCCGTATCCTCAAGTCCATTCTCTAGTAGGTCTGCGTCTTTATTCCCGTCTTGCCCCTTGGTTCTTCATGACCTTTTTTTTTTTTTAAGATTCCATATATATGTGTTAGCATATGGTATTTGTTTTTCTCTTTCTGATTTACTTCACTCTGTATGACAGACTCTAGGTCCATCCACCTCACTACAAATAACTCAATTTTGTTTCTTTTTATGGCTGAGTAACATTCCATTGTATATATGTGCCACATCTTCTTTATCCATTCATCTGTTGATGGACACTGAGGTTGCTTCCATGTCCTGGCTATTGTAAATAGTGCTGCAATGAACATTGGGGTACATGACTCTTTTTGAATTATGGTTTTCTCAGGGTATATGCCCAGTAGTGGGATTGCTGGGTCTTATGGTAGTTCTATTTGTAGTTTTTTAAGGAACCTCCATACTGTTCTCCATAGTGGCTGTATCAATTTACATTCCCACCAACAGTGCAAGAGGGTTCCCTTTTCTCCACATCCTCTCCAGCATTTATTGTTTGTAGATTTTTTGATGATGGCCATTCTGACCGGTGTGAGATGATATCTCATTGTAGTTTTCATCTGCATTTCTCTAATGATTAATGATGTTGAGCATTCTTTCATGTGTTTGTTGACAATCTGTATATCTTCGTTGGAGAAATGTCTATTTAGGTCTTCTGCCCATTTTTGGATTGGGTTGTTTTTTTGTTATTGAGCTGCATGAGCTGCTTGTAAATTTTGGAGATTAATCCTTTGTCAGTTGCTTCATTTGCAAATATTTTCTCCCATTCTGAGGGTTGTCTTTTCGTCGTTTATGGTTTCCTTTGCTGTGCAAAAGCTTTTAAGTTTCATTAGGTCCCATTTGTTGATTTTTGTTTTTATTTCCATTTCTCTAGGAGGTGGGTCAAAAAGGATCTTGCTGTGATTTATGTCATGGAGTGTTCTGCCTATGTTTTCCTCTAAGAGTTTAATAGTGTCTGGCCTTACACTTAGGTCTTTAATCCATTTTGGGTTTATTTTTGTGTATGGTGTTAGGGAGTGTTCTACTTTCATTCTTTTACATGTAGCTGTCCATTTCCCAGCACCAGTTATTGAAGAGGCTGTCTTTTCTCCACTGTATATTCGTGCCTCCTTTATCAAAGATAAGGTGACCATATGTGCATGGGTTTATCTCTGGGCTTTCTATCCTGTTCCATTGATCTATATTTCTGTTTTTGTGCCAGTACCATACTGTCTTGATTACTGTAGCTTTGTAGTATAGTCTGAAGTCAGGGAGCCTGATTCCTCCAGCTCCGTTTTTCTTTCTCAAGATTGCTTTGGCTATTCGGGGTCTTTTGTGTTTCCATACAAATTGTGAAATTTTTTGTTCTAGTTCTGTGAAAAATGCCATTGGTAGTTTGATAGGGATTGCATTGAATCTGTAGATTGCTTTGGGTAGTATAGTCATTTTCACAATGTTGATTCTTCCAATCCAAGAACATGGTATATCTCTCCATCTGTTTGTATCCTCTTTAATTTCTTTCATCAGTGTCTTATAATTTTCTGCATACAGGTCTTTTGTTTCCTTAGGTAGGTTTATTCCCAGATATTTTATTCTTTTTGTTGCAATGGTAAATGGGAGTGTTTTCTTAATTTCACTTTCAGATTTTTCATCATTAGTGTATAGGAATGCAAGAGATTTCTGTGCATTAATTTTGTATCCTGCTACTTTACCAAATTCATTGATTAGCTCTAGTAGTTTTCTGGTAGCATCTTTAGGATTCTCTATGTATAGTATCATGTCTCATGGTATTTTAATATCTTAGCCCCACTTCACTAATCACATGCTACAATTCTTATGATTCAGAGACATGGCTACTCTCCTTTCAAACTATTACAGGCATACTTCTCATAATGCTCTCTAACATACTGCATCTAACATAAGTATTAGATATAAACTCATTTATTTTGTGAAAACTGCTATAATACATAACATTCTCTCCATGAAAAAAAGTGTATTACTCCAGCTAACTGAATAATACATATTTTATGTAATAATTATCATGTTATATTTCATATTAAACACCCCATTTTTGAAAACTGACACCCATGTTACATAAATAAATCATGTACCTACACCAATGTAACTTGCATATTGCTATCCGAAAAATCACCTTAAATGCTGACATTCTGGTGTGTTTTAAACAGGACTAGAATCAAAAGTAATTCATTTTTTTTAATACAAAGACATTCAAATAGGTAAAATTTAAAAATATATATTTTAAAACATACTAAGAATAAAAGCAAATGACAAACTACTAAACTGAATTACACTTTGCTATATTTAATTGCAATGGACAAATGGAAGGAAAAAATTAATATCATTTCTAACACAGAAATATGGACATGCTACATTTAGCTTCATGTAGCTTTTAAGTGTTGCTAAGAATTACAATCTGTCAAAAGCAAAACAAAATCATCTTTCAAAACTCAATGAAACAATCAACAGAAACAGACAAGGGTTTATACTCCTTAACTAAATATTATAAATACAGCATTTAGGCAAAATAAAAGATTTAGTAATGAGGCAATTTAACAAATTTTACTTCATCTTTGAAGCCTTATTTCCAAAGAACCATATTCACCTGTGACTTTTAAGAAAAAAAAAAGAAGAAGATGATGCAGGCAGCACCATCTGAATTAATCCCTCAGCCGCCACTGTTTAGAAGAGAGGTGGTCTTCTTTAAGCCACTTCCAGAAAAACATATAAGCCTACACTCAGCTTGCATGACTTTTGATGTGGAGGTTCCAAAGTGAACCAGCAACCTAGAATATCTGTATACCCTACACTTTGTCAGGAAGAATAATCTTGAGCTTACTACTTAGCAATATTTATCCAAAGATATTTTATATATATGGGGGGAGGGGGAATGTGTTTGGGGGCAGTTTCAAAAAAATATTGATTAATAATATTTAATTATTCATATTATTAGTAGTTAATAGTGTTATAATAATATTGATAATATTGGTTAATAATTAATAAAAGATTAATTGACATTAATGTTAATACCAGTGCATAGCTAAGATTAAATTAGAGAAATAATATTTTTGGATAAGTATTGATAAGCAGGAAACTAAAGATTATTCTTCTTGACAAAGTATCTGGCATACAGATATTCTAGATTGCCAATATTATTTCTCTATCTAATCTTTTATATTATTCTATAGAATATACATATTCTATCCAATCCTACAGTCAAAAGTTATCTATCTATCCTTGGATTAAACCAGGCCAATAGACAGTGAAATACCTAAACAACACTATTTGGGGCCCCAGATAATTGTTCTGGCTAAACTGTACTTTGCTATTAAGTCACAAACTCTTATTTAAGGATGTAAAATACTAACTACTCTATTTTTTGAAAACTGATACCCATATGACTTAATAAAATTCTTTTTTTAGTTAGGATTCACCACACTACACAGTATCTTTATTTGAAAATATACAGGCTCTTAAGAAACTTAATCTTCTGGAATCTGGATTCATATAACGCATCGTATATCCTTCATTCCATTAGCTACAAAAAAACAAACCTGTGGTTTATCTTTGGCAAGTAAAAAGAATTTTATGGCATGCATTGGTATACTTTTAACCTCTCTGCCAGCGTTATCTTATTTACTTTCTCTTTATGACTTTCTTGATTAAACATTTCTTGTTTTGTTGTTATGTATTTACTTATATGAGATGCCATAAAAAATTGTGGAACAAGGTAAAATTAAACAAGGCTTTGGAAAAACAATGAAAATATTCATGCTAAAGCATTTTTTACTCTAAAATAGCAATCAATGAAGTCAAAAAAGAAGATTAACCAACAAATGAAAAAATTAACTTAATGAACATAATGAAAAATTGTAATGTAATTCCACAATTAAAACCCTACCCTAATAAAGTATAGATAAGTGTTTGCTATCCAAATGCAAACATGAAGTAGTTTCCTTCAAAGGAAAAAAGGCTTGTTTCAAAACATTTAATTATAATATTAATGATCATATCTTATATTTGTAATTCACTGAACAGGATTACTTTCAAGTAAAAAGTATTTTCACTTTTACAATTTAACAAAGTTCATTTTTCTATATAACTTTTTTTTAAGACTAAAATTAGTGAAGTTTAAAGGATGCTACCAACATGTTAGCTGTGATAGGTCAAAGAAGTAATCTGGGAAAATGAGATAGATTTATGGGTACATACATAAAGTATACTGTAAAAGTACTTTACTTTCTTTCTGTAAAGTATATGTAAAATACCCGGTAAACAGTGAAGCCTTATGCAAACGGTATTATTTCATGTAAAAATCACGGGGAAACAAAGGGGCATACTTACCCTTCTCCTCCCATTCTTGTTATCTTTAGGCGAAAATCCACAGAATTCAAACTGGGAGGCTTCCATTTCAAAATATCATCACATCGACCAGGTTTATATTTCTAAAGTGAATTAAAATGATGATAATAGTTAATATGAAGCTAAAAAATTAAACATTTGATTTATTAAATATAATATCAATTACTTTTCATTAAGCAAAATCACTACTTTTTTTCTGAATATAATTTTTGTTATTTTCAACTGATGAGTGAAGTTAGATATCAACCATCTTACTGATGGCCTCTTTTTCCTGCCAAAGCATGTAGACACTTGTTTGTGAAAGTCTCGAAAAATAATGAAATCTGTTATTCCCTCCAATCCTACTATAACTTAAAGGAAGTTTGATCATTTTTTAAAAATTTTGTTCCTTCTTATTCCATAGCTTTACTGTGGGATAATTCATAATTAATAAAATTAACTAATGAATTTTGTCAAATGGATACAATCATGTAACAGTCGCCAGAATCATGATATACAGCATTTCAGTCACCCCCAAAAAGTTTCCTCTTGACAGCTGGAGTCAGCTCCCTGTTACCAACTCTCCAGCAAGAGTGACCTTCTTTCTATCACTATAGTTGTGCCTTTTCTAGAATTCATAAGAAATTCTTACACAAGGTTTTGCTATATGCTGGTGCATATATTAGTAGCTTGTTCCTTTTTATTAAACTGAGCAGGATTCCATTCTATGCATATACCACAAATGGTTTATACATTTACAAGTTGATGGATATCTGGGTTGTTCCCATTTTTAGGCTACCAGGAATGATGCTGGTCTGAACGTTTGTGTGGACATCTGTTTTCATAACTTTTGGGTAAATACCCAGCAGCAGAATGGCTGGGTCACATGGTTAATGTATGTTTAACTTTACAAGAAACTGTCAAATCGTTTTCCAACGTGGCAGTGACATCTTCCATTCCCACCAGTAACACATGAGAGATCAAACTGCTCCATATCCATCCTAGGACTAGGTCTTGTTGGTCATTTTAATTCTAAAGTATGTCTCATAATTTTAATTTGCATTTCTCTAAATGACAGATGTTGAAGATCTTCTAATTTGCTTATTTGCTGCTATCTGTATTTTCTTTGGTGAAGTGTCTGTTCAAAATTTTCCCCTTGTTTTTACTGGGTTATCTCTTTATAATTGACCTGTAAGAGTTGTTTACATATTCTGGATAAATAGCCTTGTTTGGATACACGTACTGCAAATATTTTCTACCAGTTTTTGTCTTGCCTTTTCATTTTCTTAACAATTTCTTTTGAATATATTTTAATGAAGTCAAAATCAACTATATTTTCCAGCTTTATTGAAGTATGATTGAGAAATAAAAAATTTAAGGTATATGACATGATGTTTTGATATATGTATACACTGTGAAATAATTATCACAATCAAGCTAATTAACATATCCATCATCGCACAGTTACTTCTTTGTGTATGTTGTAAGAACATTTAAGATCTATTCCCTTAGGAAATTTCAAGTATACTTTATTATTAACCACAGTCACCATGCTATACATTAGGTTTCCAGAACTTATTCATCTTATAACTGAAAGTTTCTACCCTTTGATCAATATCTCCCCTCTTCCCCTACCCCCCAGCCGCTGGTAACCACCATTCCACACTCTAAGTTTGACTTTTTTTTTTTAAGATTCCATATATATATATAAGAGCTTATTTCACTTAGCATAATGTACTCCAGGTTCATCCATGTTGTCACAATTGGCAGAATTTCCTTCTTTCTTAAGGCTGAATAATATTCCATTGTATATGTATACCATTATTTTCTTTATCTATTCATCCACTGATGGACACTTAAGTTGTTTCCACATTTTGGCTACTGTGAATATTGCTGCAGTAAAGATGGGAATGCATGTTTCTCTTCAAGATGCTGATTTTATTTCTTTCGGATACATATCTAAAAGTGGAACTGCTGAATGACATGTAAGTTCTATTATTAATTTTTTGAGAAACCTCCATATTATTTTTCATAAGAGCTATATCAATTTACAGTCCTACCAACAGTGCACAAGGGTTCCCTTTTCTCCACATCCTCTCCAGCAAGTTATCTTTTCACTTTTTGGTGATGGCCACCCTAACTGGTGTTAGGTGATATCTCAGTGTGGTTTTGATTTCCATTTTCCTGATGATTAGTGATGTTGAGCATCATTTCAAAATCATCAATTTTAAACTTTTACAATTTGTGCTTTTTGTGCCCTCTTTAAGGAATCTTTGCCTATCCTAAGGTCACTGCAATTTTCTACTACATTTTCTCAGAGAAATTTTATAGTTTTAACTCTTATTTTTAGGTATATGATCCATTTGAGGTTAATTTATTTATAAGATGTGAAGTAAGGGACTGTTTGTTGTTTGGCAGATGGATATCAAATTCATCCAGCACGGTTTGTTAAAAGATTATCCTTCCCTCACTGAATTGCCTTGACATCTTTGTCAAAAATCAGTTGTTTATAGACATAGATATATTTCTATTCTTACTAATCTGTTGGATTGATAAATATGCCTTTCTTTCTGCTCATAGCATATTGTCTTGATAACTCTAGCTCTATATTAAGTTTTGAAAGCAGGTTATGTAAGTCCTCAAACTTTGTTTTTCTTTTTCCAAATTTTCTTAGCTAATGTAGCATTTATATTTCCACATATATTTTATTTTATTTATTTATTTATTTATTTATTTTATTTTTGGCTGCATTGGGTCTTCCTTGCTACGCGCGGGGTTTCTCTAGTTGCGGCGAGCGGGGACCACTCTTCGTTGTGGCGCGCGGGCTTCTCATTGCAGTGGCTTATCTTGTTGCCGAGCATGGGCTCTAGGCACGCAGGCTTCGGTAGTTGTGGCATGCGGGCTTTGGTAGTTGTGGCGCGCATGCTCTAGAGCACAGGCTCAGTAGTTGTGAATGGGCTTAGTTGCTCTGCGGCATGTGGGGTCTTCCCGGACCAGGGCTCAAACCTGTGTCCCCTGCATTGGCAGGCAGGTTCTTAACCACTGTGCCACCAGGGAAGCCCTCCACATATACTTTAAAATTACCTGGTCAATTTCTATGAAAAATAAGTTTACTGGGATTTTAAGTAAGACTGCGGTAAATTAACAGATCAATTAAGGGAAAAATAACATCTTAACAATACTGAATCTTTTGATTCATGAACACTTCAAATCTCTCTATTTACTTAGTACTTAGGTCTTCCTAAATTTCTCTCAGCAATGTTTTGTAGTTTTCGGTATACAGGTCTTGCACAACTTTTGTTAAATTTCTTCCTAATAATGTAATACTTTGGTGGTATTATCAATACAAAAAATTGGTTGTTTCTATACAACAGCAATGAATAATCCAAAAAGGAAATTAAGAAATCAATTCCATTTACAATAGCATCTAAAAGAACAAAATACCTAGGAATAAATTCAATGAAGGAAATGAATGGTCTATATACTGAAAACTACAAAACATTACTGAAAAAGTTTAAAAAGACCTAAAAATGGAAAAACATCCCATATTCATAGATAGGAAAAGTGATATTGAGATTTTTAATAAATATACATTTGGTCTTCATCCCCACTTCTGGCACAGAGCTCCTAAAACCCTTGGAATTTCCAAAGTGAAGAGAGTGATAAGGGTCTTTTATTATGTTAATGAGGTGACTTTGAGGTAGCACCTAGGGATGGGGGCTAGTTGCCAGGAGCCAACCAAGTGATCAGAGGTTGGAACTTTCAGTCCCACCCCTCTGACCTCTGGGGAGGGGAGGGGGGCTAGAAGTTGGATCAATTGCCAGTGGCCAATGATTTCATCAATCATGCCTGTGTAATCAAGGCTCCATAAAAACCAAAAAAGAAAAATGGGGTTCAGAAAGTTTCTGGGTTGGTGAACACATGGATATTCAGGAAGAGGGGGTGCCTCGAAAGGGCACAGAAGTTCCACGCCCCTCCCCCATGCCTTGCCTTATGTATCTATTTCCTCTGGCTATTCCTGAGTTACATCCTTTTATAATAAACCAGTAATCTAGTAAGTAATATACTTTTCTGAGTACTGGGAGCCACCCTAGCAAACTAATTGAACCTGACAAGGGGGTCACGGGAACTTCTGATTTATAGCCAGGTGGTAAGAAGTACCAGTAACAACCTGGAATTTAACTGGTGTCTGAAGGCCAAGGAGAGGGTCCTTGGAACCTCCAATCTACAGCTAGTCAATTAGAAGCACAGGTAATAACATGAACTTGCAACTGGCATCTGAAGTTAAGGGGTGGGGAGGGTGGGGAAACTGGAAGCAGTACAGTTTTGAAGAGCCCTCAACCTGTTGAATCTGACACTATCACTGGGTAGACAGTGTCAGAATTGATTTGAATTGTAGGACACCCAGCTGGTGTCAGAGAAGTGCTTGTTGGTGTGGAAAACCCCCTCCACACTGGGACTGGTCTCAGAACACCAATTAAGAAGAATTAATATTGCTAAACTGTCAGTACTACTCAAAGCAATCTATAGATTCAACACAATCCCTATCAAAATTCCAACAACTTTTTCTTTTTAACAGAAATAGGAAAGCCAATCCTCAAATTCATAGGCAGTTACAAGAGACCCTGAAGAGCCAAAACAATCTTGAAGAAAGAACAACACAAAGTTATAAGACTCACACTTTCCAATTTCAAAACTTACTATAAAGCTACAGTAATCAAAACGGAGGTGTTGACATAAGGACAGACATTTAAACCAATGGAATAAAATTGAGAGTACAGAAATAAACTCATATATTGATAGCCAATTGAATTTTGTTTACAAGGATGCCAAGTCCATTCAACGGTGAGAGAATACTCTCTTCAACAAATGATGCTGGAACAGCTGGATTTCCACAAGTAAAAGAATGACGTTTGGAACCCTATCTCCCATCATATACAAACACTAACTAAAAATGGACCAATGCCCTAAATATAACAGCTAAAACCATAAAACTCTTAAAAGAAAACACAGGGGTAAATTTTCATGATCTTGGATTTGGTGGTGAATTGTTAGATATGACATCAAAAGCACAAGCAATAAAAATAAAAATAGATAAACTGGACTTTATCAAAACGAAAAAACTTGTGCATCACAAGATATCAAGAAAGTGAAAAGATAACCTACAGAATGGAAAAAAATGTGCAAATCATATATCTGATAAGGGTTTAATATCCAAAATACATAAAGAATTCCTACAACTCAACAACAAAGACAACCCAATTTTTAAAATTGTCAAAGAACCTGAATACACATTTCTTCCATAGAAGAGATACAAATGGTGAATAAGCACATAAAAAGATGCTCAGTGCTTCCCTGGTGGCGCAGTGGTTGAGAGTCTGCCTGCCAATGCAGGGGACACGGGTTCGAGCTCTGGTCTGGGAAGATCCCACATGCCGCGGAGCAGCTGGGCCCGTGAGCCACAATTACTGAGCCTGCGCGTCTGGAGCCTGTGCTCCGCAACAAGAGAGGCCCCCACTGGCCACAACTAGAGAAAGCCCTCGCATAGAAACGAAGACCCAACACAGCCATAAATAAATAAATAAATAAATAAATAAATAAATAAATAAATAAACCCAAAGTTTAAAAAAAAAAAAAAATGCTCAGTATCATTAGCCATGAGGGAAATGTAAATCAAAACCATAATGACTTCCAACACACAAAAGCCCAGGACCAGATGGCTTCACAGGCGAATTCCATCAAACATTTAGAGAAGAGCTAACACCTATCCTTCTCAAACTCTTCCAAAATATTGCAGAGGGAGGAACACTCCCCAACTCATTCTACGAGGCCACCATCACCCTGATACCAAAACCAGACAAAGATGTCACAAAGAAAGAAAACTACAGGCCAATATCACTGATGAACATAGATGCAAAAATCCTCAACAAAATACTAGCAAACAGAATCCAACAGCACATTAAAAGGATTATACACCATGATCAAGTGGGGTTTATTCCAGGAATGCAAGGATTCTTCAAATCAATCAACGTGATACATCATATTAACAAATTGAAGGAGAAAAACCATATGATCATCTCAATAGATGCAGAGAAAGCTTTCGACAAAATTCAACACCCATTTATGATAAAAGTTCTGCAGAAAGTAGGCATAGAGGGAACTTTCCTCAACATAATAAAGGCCGTATATGACAAACCCACAGCCAACATTGTCCTCAATGGTGAAAAACTGAAACCATTTCCACTAAGATCAGGAACAAGACAAGGTTGCCCACTCTCACCACTATTATTCAACATAGTTTTGGAAGTGTTAGCCACAGCAATCAGAGAAGAAAAAGAAATAAAAGGAATCCAAATTGGAAAAGAAGAAGTAAAGCTGTCACTGTTTGCAGATGACATGATACTATACATAGAGAATCCAAAAGATGCTACCAGAAAACTACTAGAGCTAATCAATGAATTTGGTAAAGTAGCAGGATACAAAATTAATGCACAGAAATCTCTTGCATTCCTGTATACTAATGATGAAAAATCTGAAAGTGAAATTAAGAAAACACTCCCATTTACCATTGCAGCAAAAAGAATAAAATATCTAGGAATAAACCTACCTAAGGAGACAAAAGACCTGTATGCAGAAAATTATAGGACACTGATGAAAGAAATTAAAGATGATACAAATAGATGGAGAGATATACCATGTTCTTGGATTGGAAGAATCAACATTGTGAAAATGACTCTGCTACCCAAAGCAATCTATAGATTCAATGCAATCCCTATCAAACTACCACTGGCATTTTTCACAGAACTAGAACAAAAAATTTCACAATTTGTATGGAAACACAAAAGACCCCGAATAGCCAAAGCAATCTTGAGAACGAAAAATGGAGCTGGAGGAATCAGGCTCCCTGACTTCAGACTATATTACAAAGCTACAGTAATCAAGACAGTTTGGTACTGGCACAAAAACAGAAATATGTATCAATGGAACAGGATAGAAAGCCCAGAGATAAGCCCACGCACATATGGTCACCTTATCTTTGATAAAGGAGGCAAGCATATACAGTGGAGAAAAGACAGCCTCTTCAATAAGTGGTGCTGGGAAAATTGGACAGCTACATGTAAAAGTATGAAATTAGAACACTCCCTGACACCATATACAAAAATAAACTCAAAATGGATTAAAGACCTAAGTGTAAGGCCAGACACTACCAAACTCTTAGAGGAAAACATAGGCAGAACACTGTATGACATAAGTCACAGCAAGATCCTTTTTGACCCAGGTCCTAGAGAAATGGAAATAAAAACACAAATAAACAAATGGGACCTAATGAAACTTAAAAGCTTTTGCACAGCAAAGGAAACCATAAACAAGACCAAAAGACAACCCTCAGAATGGGAGAAAATATTTGCAAATGAAGCAACTGACAAAGGATTAATCTCCAAGATTTACAAGCAGCTCATGCAGCTCAATAACAAAAAAACAAACAACCCAATCCAAAAATGGGCAGAAGACCTAAATAGACATTTCTCCAAAGAAGATATACAGATTGCCAACAGACACATGAAAGAATGCTCAACATCATTAATCATTAGAGAAATGCAAATCAAAACTACAATGAGGTATCATCTCACACCGGTCAGAATGGCCATCATCAAAAAATCTGGAAACAATAAATGCTGGAGAGGGTGTGGAGAAAAGGGAACACTCTTGCACTGTTGGTGGGAATGTAAATTGATACAGCCACTATGGAGAACAGTATGGAGGTTCCTTAAAAAACTACAAATAGAACTACCATACGACCCAGCAATCCCACTACTGGGCATATACCCTGAGAAAACCATAATTCAGAAAGAGTCATGTACCAAAATATTCATTGCAGCTCTGTTTACAATAGCCAGGACATGGAAGCAACCTAGGTGTCCATCATCGGATGAATGGATAAAGAAGATGTGGCACATATATACAATGGAATATTACTCAGCCATAAAAAGAAATGAAATGGAGGTGTTTGTAATGAGGTGGATGGAGTTAGAGTCTGTCATACAGAGTGAAGTAAGTTAGAAAGAGAAAAAGAAATACAGTATGCTAACACATATATATGGAATCTACGGAAAAAAAAAAAAAAAAAAAGGTCATGAAGAACCTAGTGGCAAGATGGGAATAAAGATACAGACCTACTAGAGAATGGACTTGAGGATATGGGGAGGGGGAGGGGTGAGATGTGACAGGGTGAGAGAGTGTCATGGACATATATACACTACCAAATGTAAAATAGATAGCTAGTGGGAAGCAGCCGCATAGCACAGGGAGATCAGCTCGGTGCTTTGTGACCGCCTGGAGGGGTGGGATAGGGAGAGTGGGAGGGAGGGAGATGCAAGAGGGAAGAGATATGGGAACATATGTATATGTATAACTGATTCACTTTGTTGTAGAGCAGAAGCTAACACACCATTGTAAAGCAATTATACTTCAATAAAGATGTTTAAAAAAAAAAAAAAACAAAACAAAAAACCATAATGAGATACTACTTCATATGGGTGCCTGTAATTTTTTTTTTTTTTTTAGAGGAAAATAACAAGTGTTGGAGAGGATGTAAAGAAATTAGTAACCATGTATGTTGCTATAAGGAATATAAAATGATCCAGCCACTATGGATAATAATTTGACAGTTCCTCAAAAACTGACTTTGAAACACAGAATCACCATATGACTCTGCACATGGTACAGCGAAAAAACTGGAAACAGGGACCCAGATACTGACATGTCTACAACCTAGGTTTCCATCACCATATAAATGGGTAAACAAAATGTAGTATATACATACAATGGAATATCATTCTGCCACAGAAAAGAATGAAGTTCTGACACATGCTACAAAATGAATGATCCTCAAAAACACTATGCTAAGTGAAATAAGCCAGACACAAAAGGACAAAAATTGTATGATTCCACCTGTATGAAATAGCCGCAATAGGCAAATTCATAGTGACAGAAAGTAGATTAGCAGTACCAAGGGCAGGGGGTGGAGGTGGCGGGCATTGAGGGTGTGGGCGGAAGGAGCGTTATTGCTTAATGGTTACAAAACTTCTCTTTGCACTGATGTAAAAGTTGTGGAAATGGTTGTACAACACTGTCCATCTAATCAAAGACACTACAGCATAGGAAAAAAGTGTTTTAAATTATTCTAGAACATAGTAAAAAGAGAAAATCTTTTACTTTGGTGGCTATGGACTTATTATAGAGGAATGAAGATTGAAAGCTTTGAATGATGGGCAATATTCACGAATGCAGACTTATAGCATGACGTAAATATGAGCAAAACACTTGGGTAGAAAAATACAGAATCTCCTGAAGGAGAGGAAAGTATGTCAATTCAGCGAGGGCATTATGGGGGACGGGGCCATATTATGACAAAGATACTCAGGAAGGAAAAACTGCTAAGTGTTCTCATTACTAATATTTTTTAGATATACAAGTCAAATTGCATTCTAACAGATTTTTAAAAATTTGAGGAAAAAATGCAAAAACCCTAGTCATCGGATCTCTTATTTCAAACAGAAGTCCATATAATGACAAATTTAGTATAACAAGTTTCGCTAAGAAAGACAAACCATTGGAGTTGATGGGAAAGACATTTTATCTGTAGCAAATTTAAGAACATAATGCACACTATTTTCCCCCAAGGCTTGTGCTTAAACATGAATGAATATAAAATCAAATATATAATATTTCAGTGGAAGCTTTCGTCCATTTATTTGCCCTGAGAGATTCATTTAGGTAACACATGTCCTTCAGGATGATCACAAATAAACCTCTTTAGACTTACTGAATATAAATGTTTTTATAAATGTTAAAACTGCTAAATTTTCCAGTCGTGATCCCATTAAAAAAAATAATAATAAAATTTAGTCTTTTTTCTAATAAAGTCTATCTGACAGAAACATCACAGACATTTAGTAAGAGTGGTTCCCTATGGTAGTGAAGGGTAAAAAGGAGTGAGGGGAGAAAGGAGTGTCAGGATCCCACACCAACCCCGCTCACAACGGCTGCCAAGGGAATGTCACATGTACAAACACACCATCATTTACTTCTGTTCCCTATTCATTTATATGACTATGAGTATGAGACCACTTAGAAAACCAATACCAATCTAAGTTATTAAATCTAGGAAATGTTAATGATTGTACAGCTTTAAAATATTTCATAATGGGTACCTAATAACAAATTCTAAACGTAATTTTAATATAATATTATTTGTAAAATAGCTACTAACTATCCTTCACATTCTTCTCTCTGGAAATCATCTAATGGAGAATAGCATATACTGACTCTTCTGTTTTAACGCAGCAATAGTTCAAGTACATAAGTCATTCCTCATCTGACTGTACACCAAACCATTTATATTAATCTGAAAACCTAGACTTGACATGACTGAGAATTTCAAAGCACCTTTATGAAAATCAATGAAATGCCTGACAAAAATTTTTAGGAAATTATATTTTAAAAATACTGTAGTTCTGAATTACTGAATATAAATGCAACGGCATAGATCCCATGAGTAAAATGTATTTAAATACCTGTTCGAATGTAAATTCTACTTCAGTAAAATCATGTCTAATCATGTGCCTACAAAACAATTAGTAAAATACTCAATAAATACTTGATAAAAAATTTTAAAAATAAAGTGAAAAATTTTTAAACTTATATAATATTAGTCTCAGGTATTTTTTAATTTATATGTTTAAATAGAATATTTTAGATTATGAAATGACTTAAATTAGCACTATTCACAAAAGACTATGTATATCAACAACTATTAAAAATCCTTTTTTCAAGTTCCCCAAAATAATAAGGTCAAAGATATTATATAATACAGGGAATTAAGCATTTTAAAAATAAATATTTGTGAGTCCTCAAACTTGAAATACAGAATCTTGCTGAATATAAACAAGGGTACAAAAACATCCTTTCAACCTACATTTTTCAATGTATAATTAGGGAGCAATGCATTTTAATTTCATTAAATTCACCAGCATGTATCTAGAGTAAAATAATTAACAAAGCTATATTTAATTGATACATATAATACTTAGTTCTATAGAAGCAAATCTGATTTTACCAGGTGAGTTGTCCAATAAAAAATTAGAGATAGGTTATGTCTGAAAGCAATTACCAATATTATCTGAGATGTCCATTATTATCTTTAAAAAGAAAAAATGTAATGAATGCAGATGCCAGGCAACCAAGTAAGATGTTTAAGAAAGTGTTTACCAAATGAGAGCAGAACCTGGCTTAGAGGTACAGGATGGCCATGTGCCAAAGAAGTCCTCTAAAACTAAAAGAAAATGAAAAGGAGGCAGAAGTGATATACCTGCTATGCAAAACAGTGGTTCTCAATTAGAGATTTTACCCCCCAGGGGATATTTGGCAGTGCCTACATTTTTGGTTGTCACACTGGGGAGGGAAGGGTGAGCTACTGCCATCTAGTGGGTAGAAGCCAGGGATGTTTCTAAACATCCTACAACGCACAGGACAGCTGTACACAGCAAAGAATTATCCAACCCAAAATGTCAACGGTACCAAAGTTGAGAAACTGATCTAAAGGAAGCTAGTAGTAATAACAACAAAGAGGACAAGATATCTGGTTCTTCTTTGCCTCTACTAACTACTAACTTCATGATTCAAAGCAAATTCAAAGTGTGGGCTTCATCTATTTCACTTGCAAAAATGCAACAATAGCATTTTGCTTGCCTAAAAACAGAATATCTAAACCAGAGATACCTAAAATGCTTTGTAGCCCATGCTACACGGTTTCCACTAGTAAAATGTGAGCAGTTATGTTATCGTAATATATATTCCAGGCCCTGCAGTGAAACCTGAGACATACTGTCCTCTTTAGAAGGATCACATCCTGAAGCTAGGAAAGATCCCTGGCCTTACCATATATTAGTTTTATTTTTGTTGTTTTTCTAGAATTTAGTTTTAAAGAAAGCAGAAAAAATCCTCTTTGGCAATTCTACTGGACAGGAAGGTAAAACAACTCTAGATTTATTGACTTGATTATATCCTTTTGCCCATGTTTCACCGAGAAGCAAATAACAAACACCTATTTTGCAAAACAAGACACATAAATATCCTGTATGGAGGAAAAGTCCCTAATCAACACTAACTACCTACTATGTGCCTAGTACCATACTAGTTGGGGAAGATACAAATTCTCCCAAGACAGTGGGCTCAACCACAGTGAGGCTTTTAATGTAACCTCCAAGAGAGATTAGAGAAGAACTCAAATGAACACAAAGTTGCTGAGGAAGAACAACAGAGAACATGAAAATCAGGGGGCAGGGGTAAAGGAAGGTTTCTTGAATAAGAAAAATGCATGAATTGAATTTTGAAGAATAATTAGGCTACAAGAAAGTTCTACGCAATGAGAACACAAATATACCTGAGCTGAGGGGAAGTTTGCTCAAGTTTTCTGAGACTAAATTGGCCCAGTGCTCTATGCTGTTCTTGTTGATGTAGAGGAGATGAAGAGTCAATCTCCTATAAAAATAGCTCAAGGCAACCCCTTGGTATTTCATTTCTAAAAAGTCACAAACTTGGTAAAGATAGTAGAGAGAGGTATCATAGAAAGAAGCAGGGGAAGAAAACTGAGAATTCCATTTTCAAAAGCTTGCTGACATTTCTCATCTGCTTATGAAAGTTTTACTACTACTTATGGAAAGTGAAGTTGTGATTTGAGAGTAAAATTTAATATTAGAGAATTAATACAATTTCTTGGCTTATTTAGGTTGGAAAACTTACTCAAAAATACATTCATATTACTATTTCTATTATCTGATTCACAAGTCTAATTTCTTCTTGCTGTTGTTGTTTTAATATAAAATAACCTGTAGCTTACATTTCTAATGAAATAATTTCTGAAAAAATACAGTTACACAAAGACTTCTGCAACTTCAGCTTTACTTTCCATGTCTGGGCAGTTCCATATAACTACACATGAAATTAAACTTTAACCAGTAAGGAAATGGGGGTAAAGACAAGTTAAATGAAAATACCCAGTTAGTATCAAGACCAGTTAATAGACCTGAGTAAGAATACTAGAAAAATGAGGGGCACTGAAAGCACGCAGTAAACTCCCTCTTTTTACAGATTAACTGATAACCCAAATCGTTAGACTTGTCCAAAAAATTCCCAAATCACAGTAATACAGAAATCTTTCCACTATTAACAAAAAATACATATTTATATCATTTGTCCGAAAGCCAATGATGAAAGGTTGGGTTAGATGATCTCATCATGAGATATTATAAAACTGTGCCAATAGGAACCAATTTTAAGTCAGTTGTTTTCTAATTACTTTTAGCCTAGTTTTGTGTGGAGCGGTGAGTAGGAGGGACAAGCAACTGGTAATGCCGTGTCTAGTGGGAAGAGGGAGCTCAGACAACCGAATAAACCTCAGCACCTAAACCACTTACCTTCTCTCCCACTCAGGCCCCACTGAAAGCCTACTGAACCGTCTGTCCTGTCTCATCTCCGGCACAGGCCCCATCTCCCAAAGTAGCCTGGCCCTACTCCCTGGGCCCACCAAGGTGCCCCTGCCACTCCATCAGTCTGCACTCTTCTCACACTGCTGCAGGGTCGAGTTTCTTCATAGCCCTTTGAGGGCAGAAACCCTGCCTTTATCCAGTTTTATGATTTCTTACTCAGCAATGTGTATAACATACAGTAGACACCCAATTTATTAGATGAAGGCATGAGCTAATATATTCCAAAGCTCAGGATTAACTCTCCCTTAATATCCAACACTACTGCCGTCTGGTATAAAATTCCACTAATTTTGACAGCTAGCAGATTCTCACAGAGCTTCTCCTCTTCTCTGGTGGACACAAGTCTAAATAAAAGTGGTCTACTGATAGGGGAATCAAACTCTAGATACAAGTAACATCTGCAGCCTAGTTACTTTA
Organism: Eubalaena glacialis; assembly: GCF_028564815.1. Classification (NCBI taxonomy): domain Eukaryota; kingdom Metazoa; phylum Chordata; class Mammalia; order Artiodactyla; family Balaenidae; genus Eubalaena; species Eubalaena glacialis. The sequence goes on along the minus strand of NC_083727.1, from coordinate 69,174,338 downwards.
TACATCAAGTACGTTACCCTCCTTTTTTGCTAATTTGTGCTGCGCAGTATAATTTTCTCTGCTCCTAGTACTGGTATGAAGAAGAGCATTGTAGGAACACAGGGGAGAGTCACACTCACCGAATCAGCCAGGCTTCCCCAAGGAAGCCACACCTAATTTGATATTCAAAGGCTGAATGGGAGTAATACAGAAAGGAAGAAAACAGTTTGTTGCAGAAGAAACAGCTGGTATAAAGAGGTATTCATTACAGAATACTTCAATTTGCAGCTTTTACAAAATAAATTGGTCTACCAGTAAAAAGCCCCACTGAAGTTATCAATGAACTTTGACAACAAAAGGAAAATTTATTCTAAATTGACAAAATGTATGTTTTTAAATATTTCCTCCTAGAAGTCTGAACTCCCATAAGCATAAGGGATGGGAGCTATCAGTAATAAGCCCCATCCTTCTGCTGATTCCAATATGTCCCGAGATGCTCAAATTAGAGCATTAACAAAATATACATTAAAATATATGGCCGGACACATCTGGAAAAGCAAAGTGCAAAATAATGTGCTACCTTCCTTGAAAAGTGGAGTGGGAATAAAAATGTATTAACAAATTTGTATTTACTTATAAATGCATAAAGAAACTATGAGAAGATAAGTTAAAAACAAACAACAGTAGATAAATGAGGGAGGGGAGAAGAAGGAGAGGGAGACTTTCTTCTCTGTATTTTTCTTACTACATGTTAAATGTCTGCATTATCTAGTTAAAATTCAAATTAAAAATATACCACTGTAAAACACAATTTAAAAAAATCTACCATTAATTTTTCAATATTAAATGTTATCAGTAAAAAAGAACTATCCCTAATTCACTGTGTTTAACATGTATCATTTATATGAAAACTGATTTTACACTTTATATATTTACCTTCTTGGAATTCACTGATTCCTTCATTTTGTGAAGTCCTTATTTACATTTATTTCTCCTTTTCTCTGCTACCAATATATCATCATTAGCAGTGTCTTTTTGTTGTACAGTAACAGTATATATCTATATCTAGCTGAGGCTGATTACAAATTATTCCTCTTCAGCTGTTTATTTTGTCAACAAAATTCAATGGAAAAGCAAATGTTTTATTTATTAAGAAAGCTAGAATAATAATATTCTTCTCGTTTCTTCTTCCTTACACAAAAGCAAGCTAAGAATATTTTGCTGTGTTCCAAAAGTTGATTAAGGAAAATAAATTAAAAATAAACAAGGTGTATTTTCTTCCTTGGCAGTTCACTATTACAATTCTTTGGAAATTATTACATATTTTTCCATAAAAAAATAACATATTTGGGGAAAAGATAGAATGACACTTTCCCAGTCTGCCAGGAAACAGAGCCCTTCTTCAATTGAAGACCTATCAAAATATGCAAGCAAATGTCATGGCAACAGAAGCTCTCACCATGGTAACATCATCTCTGCTACAGGGGAAAACCACTCTAATTCGTCATGTACTTCAAGACAAGACATTAGACTAATTCCAATTTTCATTTTACAATCTATCCATAACATTCAATATACCTGGCAGTAGTAAAGACTTAATAAAAACATTAATATTTCACAAGAAAGCAATATTAAAATCAAAGCTGACTCAATTTACATGCAAACTGATTAATGGGTGAGACATAAAGCCAAGCTGACCCACCTTACAGAAAATCAAGATAGTGATGAAAACATAAAAAAACAGTTATATCACTATTGCTTGAGAGTAAATACTCTAAACTCAATACAGAAACAATTCTATGTTTTACTAATCACAATATAGCTGGCAGATAAAACAAGAAAAAGTCTTATTTTAATAAAACAAAGAAAATATTTCAAGTTTTTATTACCACCTCTATTTTGCAATTCATAACATATAATTCTGTTTTTATTTCATAGTGAGGGATTATTAATGGCACAAAAATTCTTATCTAGAAACGTGTCTCCAGATGACAAAAGTAAAATCAAATATGATTTTTAAAAGGTTAGAAATCAATCAGTTATTACTACAAATAAAAATTTACTATGCTACATAAATCATTAAAACCGCTTGCAAAAGCTAGTAAACAAACAAGGATTATCAACTTTATAAATTAAACTGAAAGATCTAATAGCTGTCAAGTAAAAGATCTACTACCTATAGCATATTAAAATGCCAAACGGCCAACTTAAAATATTCATTTTTAGGTAACAAACCACAAAAGATTAGCAATTCAAAACGTCAATGAAATCGTAAGACTGAAAACCTTATATATAAGGGTCTAATAAACCTATCTGGTTTATGGTATAGACTAATAACCAGATGGAAAATTCAATCTGAAGATACTTCTTTTTAAAAATGATCACCTCAGTTTGTTCAAAGTTTGAGCTTTAAGCCTTAGAAAGACTAGAGGTTCATATTAAAATAAACAGCCAATTTCTTCTTCAAAGAAAACAGCCAATTTCTTCTTCAAAGAAAATACCCATTTTTCTCAAAATATTTAAATATTTTGGCAAGTATAACTTATACTTCAATTTTTTTAAAACACTGTTTATGAATAAAGTAATATAATTAAGTCACCTTTAAATAAAAATATCAGTTACTTTCATATCAACAGCAAAACACAAGGGGAAACAAAAAGGCAGCATGTGATAAAGAAGAGAGTAAGCTGGCTTCAAATCTAGGTTTGGTCTTTAACCTGAAAACAAGGGAAAATCACTAGAGATTAAGGAGGAAGACGACTCTGGATATGGTATGAAGAAAAGACTGGAAGGGGATAAAGTGGAGGCTGCAGGACCAGTTAGGACGCCGCTGCAGTGGTCCAGGCAAGAGGCAGTGAATGACAAGTCACACTGGAGTGTGGCAGTGGTAATGGAGAGAAAAGGGAATAATTTAAGAGAGATTTAGGAGATAAAGCAAGACTTGGAGACGGATTAGAGGGATAAAAGAAGGAAAGGCGTCAAAGATGACATCTAGATTTCTCACTCAAGTAACTGCATATAAGCAACTGAGGGAGGAAATGTTGGGAAAGGATCATTTTGTACAGTTTGTATGTTGGCTTGTTTGTTTGGGGAGTAGAGATGGAGTTCAGCTTCAAAGTATACTGAGTTTCTGGTGTTTTTGAGAAATTTAAAAGGTGATAGAGCAGGGTAGGCAATTAGATATACAAATCTGGAGCTTAAATAGAAATCAAAAGTCTGAGTCAGGCTTACGGGAGATAACTCAAGTGTGGAAAAGATTTCAAGGCAGAGAGCAGAGCATGGTAAAAAATGAAGGTCCAGCATACTGAGCCTTTAGAAACCTGAACTTCAATGGCTAGTAAAAGACGAAAAGCTTGAGTGACATGGAGAAGACATGGCATGAAGCCGCTTAAGAGAGTATTTTTAAGGAAGTGTGGACAGTGGCACAGACTACCACTAGATAATCCAGCAAGAAAAGGGCTGAAAAATGAACTTGATTTTGCAAGGTAAAAGATCACTGGTGACCTTTCAAAAAATCAGTTGATACAAATGGTATTTACTTAGATGAAGCCCTTTTTAAAACACAATCTTATCTAGAAGTACAATATATAAAAGAAATAAATCAGGGCTGCTGTGAGATAAACAGAATGCTTACCTAGTAACCTATCCCTACACATGGTCCCCTGAGGCAGTTCACAGAACCCTAGGACTTTGCAAATTCATGTTTTGAAACCACTGGGCTAGATAATCTTAGAAGTATCTTTTCTGCTTCGAATTACTATAATTCTATAAATACAATTTAATCTACTTTTTTTTTAATTGAGGCTTTCATGGTAATTAATGACTGCTGTGTTTTAGTAAATATCAGATACTAGTACATTTCTTTATAAACACAGAGAAATATCCTAAGCTTTATTTTCCTGAATATACCATCCATTAGCTTTACTTGTCCTTTTTCTTATAAAAGTAATAAACTAAATTCAATTCTGGATGTGTTACAAGGTTATGTCTCTGAAAAATAGAACATTAAATCAAAAGGTAAATGAACTTTCTTCTAAGCTGGTGTTTGGGGTTTTGCCCTCAATAGAATCATCACTTTAATATAGTACCTTTATCACTGTTCTTCAATATTTTGCCAGGATTCAAAATACTTTCTTCTTTTTTTTTTTTTTTTTTTTAGCAGTAGTAATATCTTCTACCTTCTATTCAACTTCAGTTCCCTCACTATAATTACTATAGTGAAGCAGAATTACTTCTTGCTAAGTTTTAGGTAACTAGCACCAAACAAACGTAGGCCTAGGAGTTTTTAAAAAGCAGATGCACCGGGCTTCCTTGGTGGCGCAGTGGTTGAGAATCTGCCTGCCAATGCAGGGGACACGGGTTCGAGCCCTGGTCTGGGAAGATCCCACATGCCGCAGAGCAACTGGGCCCGTGAACCACAATTACTGAGCCTGCGCGTCTGGAGCCTGTGCTCCGCAACAAGAGAGGCCGCGATAGTGAGAGGCCCGCGCACCGCGATGAAGAGTGGCCCCCACTTGCCACAACTAGAGAAAGCCCTTGCACAGAAACGAAGACCCAACACAGCCAAAAATAAAATAAATAAATAAATAAATAAAACCACAACCTTATTTAAAAAAAAAAAAAAAAGTAGATGCACCAAGAATCCTCTTCATTTTTCGCCCTTCATTTGCCTTTGGAATATTTCTGCGGTATTAGAGAATGGGCTGCAGATTAAAAGTCAAGCTTTGCCCACCCCTGACCAGGATCTTCTCTCCACTTTATGCAGCCTCACTCAGGTCGCTAAGTTGGTCACTCAAAATAGTCCCTTTCTTCATTTATTTGAACTGTTGGCTCAAGGAGGCCAACAGATGCAAAACCACATTGTGAGAAGTTTGGGGGATTTTCTGATAAATGTTGTCGACTAAACATGTGCATTTATATCCACTTTGATTTGAAACCTCACTGAAATGGGAGTTACAGAAAAGAGATATCAATAGAAAAGGAAAAACAGGAGAGAAGACAACAGCAAAAAACAACGCATCGAATTCTGGAAAGACAGAAAGTAGATGGAGAAGTTAACAGAGCAGAGAGCAAAGAACACTGAATACTAAGTGCTTGCAGCAACGGATACGAAGGCAGAGGAATTCCTGCTGCGTTCCCCAGAACAGGCTACATAACATACGAAACAGATACCGAGAAGGTTGCGAGGGGGTGAAAGGGAGACCTGGTACTGGAAACAGACTGGGTAAAAGTCTTCACAAGGAGCATTTAGACCTCCAGCTTCCCTCCTCCACCCTGGCAAGAGGCAGGAGATGTTTATTCTGTGGAAAAACTGAAGGACAGAAGCTCCAGTCCAGAAGATTCAAGAACTACAGAAGAGGAAAAGTGAACCTTGGAGAGTGAAGTGAAAAGTTTATCTACTGAAGAGCACACCCTCGCCCCTTTATCTTCTCCATGCGGAAAATGCTAACAGCCAAGCAAATGCCACCCAGCAAGAGACTGGAGGGTTGGTCTGAAGAATTCCAGGGAAAAGAACTGTGGATTCTAACATTTGCATATCCTCCAAAGTAAAAATAAAGGGTGAAAAAATATTTTAACATGACAAAAAATACAGGTTATCTCTAATATACTGTTTTATTTTGTCATAAGGGTCTAACACTCACCCTGCCTGCGCTTCATTATTAAAGCTGAGTTCATCCAAGATTTTAGACTTCCCCAGAAGAAAAACTTAGAAATGTTGGCAAATTTTACATTTTAAAGTTCTTGGCCTGATTAAGGGTCCTAAACTTCTAATTCAGAACTTGCTTTAAAAAGAAAGCCTAAGGAAGGAAGGTAACTTAAAACCTTACAAGGACCAAAATAGAAATGACACTGGGTATTAGGGTCTATGGCTATTAGTTGGAAATGTCATATCAAGCTAAATAACTGCAGCAGGCTGAAAAATGGCCCCCAAAGATATTCAGGAAACTTTATGCCAAATGGTACACCACTTATACCATAAATAGACAATGGTATCGCTTACCCTAAATAATAAGTAGCATTAAAAATTAGACATGATGGAAATGAACCAATGATACTAGACTTCAGTAGAGAATGTTGCCCTTTGAACAGTATAAAACTAAGTCCACACTCATTTTGTTAAAAAGGGAAAGATTAGCAAATCTTAGATATTCAAAACTAGAAATAAGTATACTTTATAAACTGAAAGAATGCATAAAAACTGGAATGGGACTAAATTCTCATTGTGTAATGCAATGTCATTTAATGCCCTGTCTCTGGACCACCTAAAATCATGTCTCCTCCCACCACTGGAAGCTACACCTGTCTGTAATCAACTCTCTTCTTACCTCCTTATACAAAAGACCTAGAGCGGCTAAAAAGGAAAATAAAGGTCTTTCCTTTGAATATGCAATAGCAATCATAAAAAGGCCATTTTACCTGGAAAAGGAACTTGATGACAATGTATAAGCACGGTGGTTTCAACTCCAAAAAATTAAGTGAGAGAAAAATTTAAGTAATCCTTCTTTGGAAGTCACAAAGAGAAATCATAAGAGTCATGAATTATTAGAAAAAGGTATCTTAAACTCTGCTTTCTTTAGCAGAATATCATAAATATAGTTTTTGATACTGTCACTCAAGATCACTTACCTAATGAAAAGTTTTATTTTCATTTTTTAGAAGAGGTAGAAAAGTCATAAATCTCTGTGTAGAAGCCAAGTACAGTCTCACCTCTGACTTTGGCAAATCAAAAGTTTGAAAATGGAGTACAAGGACAGGAATAAAGACACAGACATAGAGAATGGACTTGAGGACACGGGGAGTGGGAAGGGTAAGCTGGGACGAAGTGAGAGAGTGGCATGGACTTATATATACTACCAAATGTAAAACAGATAGCTAGTGGGAAGCAGACACATAGCACAGGGAGATCAGCTCGGTGCTTTGTGATGACCTAGAGGGGTGAGATAGGGAGGGTGGGAGGGAGGGAGACGCAAGAGGGAGGAGATATGGGGATATATGTATATGTATAGCTGATTCACTTTGTTATACAGCAGAAACTAACACAACATTGTAAAGCAATTATACTCCAATAAAGATGCTAAAAAAAAGAAAAGAAAAGAAAATGGAGTACACAGGACCACTCCTGTGATGGTGGTCTAAACTGAGGACACAGTAATTAAGTAAGAAAGAAAAATGAGATTGAAATTACAAAAGCAAAATAATGAAAATATAACAAAGGCTACAAAGTTAAATATAATGAAACTTTGCATATGAGTGAGAAAATTGCCTCCTGCTTACCCTGAATGAATTCATGCTAAATTGGAGCCTATTCTGGATGGCAGCATTAATATACTTTATACTCAGAATACCGTTTAGAAGATTTAACACAAATACAGTAGGAATGCAAAAGAACCACTGAATTAAACAGAATGGCTTTTTCCCATCTTGCAAGATGGCGGGTGAAAAGACTGAGAAGCCAGATACTAAGGAGAAAAAACCTGAAGCCAAGAAGGCTGATGCTGGTGGCAAGGCTAAAAAGGTGAAGCAGGTTAAGAAGGGGAAGCCCCACTGCAGCCGAAACCCTGTCCTGGTCAGAGGAATTGGCAGATATTCCCGATCGGCTATGTATTCCAGAAAGGCCTTGTACAAGAGGAAGTATTCAGCAGCTAAATCCAAGGTTGAAAAGAAAAAGAAGGTGAAGGTTCTTGCTACTGTCACAAAACCAGTTGGTGGTGACAAGAATGGTGGTACCCGGGTGGTTAAACTTCGCAAAATGCCTAGGTATTATCCTACTGAAGATGTGCCTCGAAAGCTGTTGAGTCACGGCAAAAAACCCTTCAGTAAGCATGTGAGAAAACTGCGCGCTAGCATCACTCCTGGGACCATTCTGATTATCCTCACTGGGCGCCACAGAGGCAAGAGGGTCATTTTCCTGAAGCAGCTGAGCAGTGGCTTACTACTTGTGACTGGGCCTCTGTCCCTCAATCGAGTTCCTCTGCGGAGAACACACCAGAAATTTGTCATTGCCACTTCCACCAAAATTGATATCAGTGGTGTGAAAATCCCAGAACATCTCACTGATGCTTATTTCAAGAAGAAGAAACTGCGTAAGCCCAGGCACCAGGAAGGTGAGATCTTCGACACAGAGAGAGAGAAATACGAGATTACAGAGCAGCGGAAGGTTGATCAGAAAGCTGTGGACTCACAAATTCTGCGAAGAATCAAAGCTGTTCCTCAGCTCCAGGGCTACCTCCGCTCTGTGTTTGCTCTTACAAACGGAATTTATCCTCACAAAGTAGTGTTCTAAACTTCTTACAAAGAACCTAATTAAATAATTCCGGTCCATTAAAAAAAAAAAAAAAAAAAAAAAAACAGAATGGAAAGAAACGTGACTAAGTTCACATCCTTCTTACAGACAGATGCCATTCTATCCAGTAACAGTGAAGTCCCTCCCACCAAAGGGCACACTGCAAACACTATGAAAGGTATAATATTAGTGATAAAAACTAAGACAGTTAGAGTGGGTAAAATGTACTTTTAAGAAATAAGAAACTAGACAGAATATGATCATGAGAAATTACAATTACAAATGAAACATATCAAGAAATAAAGACTGAAATCATTAAAACCTCATGGAAAAAGAAAAGGATTAACCAAACACTAATAACTAGTAAAGTATAGTGCTATACCATCAATTAAACTTTTACCAAAATGCGCAGGTGTGAAACGTTTTCTTCTAATGAAGTGAGTCCTTCGTAGTTATACACTAATCTAAGTACCTGCTATGTTAAATTAAAAAGAAACTGACAATGTCCCCTGATGAACAAAATGTGACACTTTCAGAGCCATTCCACATACTGTATAATCTTAATAATCTAGGAGGTGAAGTGTGTAGAAGTGAAAATTCTATTGAAATGATGGCAGGAGAGAAAATTAACAGGAATACAGCCATGTAATAGTGATAGTAATAAACTTTGTAAGTCTATTTAAACTACTGCAACTGTCTAAATCGCCATTTAAGAGATATATTGGCTTTAGGAAAGTAAAATAAGAATAAGAGTTTATTCTCTCTCTTATTAAAAATTCTTTACCTAATATATTTTCATAGATACTGGAAGGAAGAAGGTCTTAAGTATGCTTTATATTCACATACATTGATCAACACATGATCATCACAGAATTCAGAGCTAGAATGTTTTGGCCTGTACATTTTACAGACGAAGAACTAATGTGATATTCGGTGGCCTATCTTACCCAGAGACCACTCTAACCCACTGGGAAGTCTCTGAGGAGAATATGAAAGTATCAAAGCTTGTGTTATTGTTCCATGAAGAATGGATGTTTGCATTCTGGACTCTTTGCAAGGAAACAGTGGGAATTTAAACAAGATCAATGAAAAGTTTCTTAAATGAAAAAGAGATATAGCATAAATTAGATTTTATATATATATATATATATATATAATATATATATGCAAAAAGGAAGATAAAATAGCTATAAATGTAAAAGATGTTGCCTACATTAGTAAAATATAGAACCACTCAAATCTGAAAGCCTAAGGAAAAACATGAGAATGCATTTGTTTCTTTAACAAACATTTTCTAAGACCTATTGGGCCAAGCACTATCCTAGACACTGGATATTTACAGATAAATAAGAAAGGAAAGGATTAATCACCTTAGAGAAGCCCAGAGTTTTTGTGAGATGAAAACATCACTAACAGGTCCCTTATGAGGTGGTAGTTACTTCTCTACCTAGGGTAAGAAACAGCAAGGCATCTTGAAGGAGATCTTTTCTGCTTTGAGAATAATCATTTAAGTGATCCTGTTAGTTCTAAAGGTATTTGGCAATTAAGTAGCAAGTGTTCCAGAGGAAAGAGAGAAAAGAGCATTACCTTTGGCTTCACAAAAGCAAACCCTTCCCCTCTAGGTCCTATGGAATGGAGAGCAGGGAGAGACTTGAGTATGCACAGGAATGCAAGATCTCATTAAGGCCCCAAAGCTTCTCTTTTCAGTCACAATATTACATCTCTCTTGGGTAGGTGGCCTCACGATGAGATCAGCTGGATCAGAGAACCTGAGAAACCCCACATCAGGGAAGGGGAAGGTATGCATTGGTGACCAGGACCTAGACTGCTGTGGGAAAGATTTCATTCCAGACAAAGGTGTGTATGGGGCTAGAAATCACTCTGACCAAGCCAGTCTAAAAGTAATGATAGAAGAGTGGCTCTGTGATGTGTATGTTATGTGTGGGTATTGCCTCAAGAGCTATAAGATTAAGTGTTCATGTCTAAGATGACATGGAAGAAACCTAGCAACTACTTTTCCCTAAAATACCACCATCAGACTAACAGGGGTAACTGACTGAGCAATACCTATCTTCACCAACATCAACATGTAGTCATGAAAGCAGCAAATTCACAAAACATAGGGTCAGTCTATGAATTCAGCAGAATTTCACCTTTCTAGAATCTGGTGATTAGAATCAGGACGCCTTGAATAGATTAAGTTTAAAATCTCAGGGCACAATTATAAAAGGGAAGAATCTAGGAAGTAAAAAGGGATCTTTGCAATTTTGCAATGCACTGTGATTCAGAAGGGGGAGGAAAGAAGGGGCAGAGAGATTTCATTTTAATAATAAAGAAATGTAACTTATTTTCTTCTGCAAGGTGGGAAGTCCCAAGATAAGACAGAGAAAAAGCTATGCAGCCGGACTACAGAATGGAGGGCTTCAGGAGGATTGCCTTCACGTAAATACTGGACTAGATATTACCTGCTAAATTTGACTGTATTAGAAAAAAAAATTAACAGTTCTTTTAGCGAGTTTAAGGAAAGAAGTAATGATAATCACAACAATTGAAAATATACGGCAATTCCTAACTCTAGGTGAAAAAAGTCTTCTAAGGACGAAAATATACTATACTACTTAATGACTCAGATGTGAACAATATTTATATCACCATAGAAATACAAATACTGAACATTCATTTGACCAGGTATGTGATACAATTATAAGGGGATGACAGAAGGAGGAGGGTGAGGGAGCGTTGGTGGGGTTAGAGAGCACAATCCTGTTCTTCAATAACAGAAAGTAAGCAGATCACCAAGAAACAGAAGACTAAGAGAGAGGAACATAATAGATTTTGTAGAAATGGGGGCGGGGGCCGGCCTAAAGCAGAAAATGACTGCCTCCTACGAGGCACTCTGGGTGTAGGGAAGGGTAGGAGGGGACTGCTCTACTTTTCAGGGTAAACCATGATATTTTAATTGACTTTTAAAATCATGGGTGTGTATTATTACATATTACTTGGAACTTAGATAATCTGTCCATAATAGTATTACCTTCTGTATTCTGAATACACAAAAAAAGAGAAAAAAACTGTAAGAAATAACGTGGCAGAAATCCTCACGAAACTAGTATACCCAGATCCAAAGGCATATTAAAAATTATATATATATCATGATCGAGTAGCATATCCCAGAATGTAAGGATGGGTCAACATGAGAAAGTCACTGTAATTTACTACATGAAAGTCATTAAAAGGAAAATGACATGATAACTTCAATGGATACAGAAAAGGCATTTGTTAACTCCCAAAACCTGGTATTTCTGATTGAAAAAAAAAAAAAAAACTTTGTAAAACCTCCGTAAAAACAAAAATTTCTTAACATGATAAAAGGTATCTAAAAGAAATCTACAAAAACATACTTAATAGAGAAAATTTAGCCACATTGCCTTTGAGGTTGAGGATAAGGTATAAATGTCTCCCTCTCCTCCATCCAATGAGAGTAATATCTAAGCCAGTACTTGAAGTCCTGGCCAATATATAAAATTAGACAACTGTTAGAACTAAGAGTGTTCAGCAAGACTGTTGAACCAACAACATAAGTCAGTCAACAATGTGACAATACACTAGAAGTACCAAATTTTAAAAGATAGCGTTTACTATAAAAATAGAAAATAATATATCTAGAAATTAGACTAACAACAACAATTAAAAACTTAAACTGGATTGGAGAACAGTAAAAGACCTGAAAAGAGCTCTACCTTATTCATTGAGAAGGCAACTCAACATTGTAAAAACACTGATTTTCTCCAAATTAATCTAACTTCAAAGCGTTTCCAATTAAACTCCCAACAAGAATTTTTGGGTAACCTGACAAACTGATTGAAACTTTTATGTTAAACCAAATGTCCACAAATACTTAAGAAAATCAATTATGAAGTCATCGTAATAACAAGTGTGGTAACTAGAAGAGGGACAGACTGATAAACCACCTTACCACATTAGACATCACAAGACTCACCTGTCAGGCCATTTCTCTTATATATACCAAAATCTCATACATGCATGGGTCTGAACCACCATGAGTTTAACAGAATGAAACACTGTAATTCCTGTTATAATTAGATTTTATTTCTTTCAATCCAGGGAGATTAGGCTTAGAAAATACTGGAACTCAAAGATCTAATGTCTATCTTCCTAAAATAGTATTTTCTACTATTTCTGTCCCCAGCCTCTAACTCTCCTCCATCTCCTCCTCATTCGACCACAAAAGATTTTTCCCTCCACCTGTTTGGCAAGGGGGGCTGGGAGGAAGACAGAACCTAATCACATACCACATTATACCTAAATTTGCATAATAGCAGAGTTTTACTATATACGTAAAGCATATATAATACAGTGTGTAATACATAATGTTCAAAAATATTACAGCCTCCTTCCCTTTCCTCCAGGTACCCAGTTTGATGTGTCTCTACATAACTTGACAACTAGCCTGCACCCTAATTTCTAAGGATAGAGTTAGTGAAGGCAAAATGAAGCTTATGACAAGGTGTGGCACATGAAATACAACTCTTTCCTATAAGAGCAGTGGTTCTCCTACTTGAAAACGCATCAGAGTCACTGGGAAAGCCTGCGAAAGCACAAATTGCTGGACTCCATTCCCAGCAGTTTCTCATCAGTAGGTCTGTGGTGAGTGACATTTATAACAACTTTCTGGGTGGTGCTAATGCCACCTTGTCCACAGGCCACATTTTTGAAAAGCATTGCCCCACAGAGCACAGGTTCTCAAGTGAAGGCAAATTTGCCCTTCAGGGGAAATGAGGCAGTGAATGTGTATATTTTTGGTTGTCACAAGCTGGAGGGGTGGGAGGGAGAAGTAATACTGGCACCTGGTAAGTACAGACCAAAGATGCTGCAAAACATCCTACCACGCACAGGACAGCTCCCCGCAGCAAAGGATTATGTGGCCAAAAACGTCAATGATGTGGAGGGAGAGAAACCTTACCATCAGTAAAACATAATTACTCCAAACATGTGATTTGACCATTAAGTTATTGAAAAGTTCTTCAGTGAGTTTCAGAAATCTGACATGGAATAAATATGCAAAGAATTGTGGTTTTCTTCAAATATTGATAACTCTGAATTTTACTCATCCATGGCAAAATGAAGTTTTAAAAATATTAATACTTAAAGATATACTGGGCTACAGAAAGAAATAAGCATTTATTTAAATAAGGGTATTGGTAGATTTCTAGTAAAGAAACATAACATTCATTTTGCAAGAGTAGTAAGAAAACTAATTATATTAAAAGACTAATAACTTCCTTGAAAAATAATGATCAGCCATATTTATTTCCTAAGCTAAGTGAAAAGCAAACAACTGTTCATTGTACTATTATATGTATTTAGTATAAACGAAATATTTTATTTTATAATGAAAATTTGTTTTAAGGAAAAGCAGTGATTATAGCAGTAATCAATCCTAAGTAAATATATCTAAGGAAAATGTACTTTATATATACATGCATGGGCGTACATGGATATACATACACACTACACGCACACATGCACACAGAGACAAATGTACTTACTCCAGTGGGCTGGAAAATGAGACCATCCATTTCATGGCTGACTTCTTTGGCAAAATTTCCTTCAAGTAGCTATAAAATAAACACACAAATTTTTAGAAACACAATAATCACTTTAAAAGGTTTTAAATTTTTTGTAAGCTTTACAAGAGCTTCTTAATACATAAGCTTTAAAAATGGAAATACAAAATGGGGGAGAGGGGTGATCCAGAGGGATCTAGGTTAATATATCCTAAGATTATTTTTTAATATATGCAGGTTTCCATTCCATGGCAGGCTAGATATCTCGAACAACAGTCCTAACTACAATAACCAAAATGATGGATAAAATATTTAAAAAAATTTTTTCTTCTTCCAGTTTTATTGAGATATAATTGACATACAGCACTGTATGAATTTAAGGTGTACAGCATAATGATGTGACTTACATACATCATGAAATGATTACCACAATAAGCTTAGTGAACATCCATCATCTCATAGAGATACAAAATAAAAATAAATATATTTTTTTCCTTGTGATGAGAACTCAGGATTCACGCTCTTAACAACTTTCATATATAACATACAGCAGTGTTAATTATATTAGTCATGTTGTATATTACATCCCTAGTACTTATTTATCTTACGACGGTGGTCAAAAGGTACAAACCTCCAGTTATAAAACATATTTTTAAATGCACTATGCTGAGCCAGCACAAAAGGAAGGAAGGCATAGACCAAAACCAAAACCAAAGTAGAAACTCTGGGAAGTAATAAATAAAGGGAATAAAAATAAACATACACCAAAAAGGAGAGAGCAGAGAATCTTGCTTGGGGATAGATGGAGCCGGGATAAGATTTCTCTGAGAATCTGTAAAAACAAGCTAGCTCGAACATGGGGATCACAGCCCCAAAATGCATTATCTGTGTTTTCCCCAAACTTTCAAGCAGAAAAATTTAACCTTCCTTTTTGTCCTACTTTTTGCCTCATTTTTTGTCTTTATTACATTTTTTTCAAGCAAAAAAATTGCATTGCAAGGAATACACAGTATGAAATACAAATAACAAGTTTTTTCAATGCCATATCTACTGAAAAGCAGAGTTACAGGTCCAACGCTCTCCAATTAGTTCAGAACAAGTAGTTTTAAACGCTTCTCTTCCACGGATTTTTATATTATTCTGAAGAACTGAACATATGCATCACTGAGTGAGGACCTACACACTGATTTTCTGCATCTCGGGGAAGAGAGCAGAAGATACTTTCACAGAGCCAGGTAATAATGTCATGTTACCCAGAGTCTGGCCAACTGCCAAAAAACATTTAGGCTAGTTCTGGGATTCAAATATGTTCCACCAAAATTTTGGATATGCTGTGTGTTATTCAATCACAATCTTTCATCACAATCACATCCTCTAAAAAACAACTACACTTAAAGGCAGATTTGCATTCCAAAAGCAACAACCAAAATTTCCAGTGTATTGCACATGCCACAAGATCTGTGATTCTCCTCCCAAACTGTGCCTTCATCCTCTCTGCCATTTCATTCCTCGAAATCTGTAATTTCTCTAAACTGGGGGCAGTTCAGCAAAGAAAAGTAAGAGCAATCTCAGTTTCTAACTGCTTTAAGACCAATTTGAGTTTGAATAATCTACACTTCCTTGAAGCTGTAATGCTCCTCAGTCAAATTCATGGGGACAGAAATTACAGAGTCTTGGGGAGGAGAGAACGAGGTGTTAGCGGTTGATGGGTACAGAGTTTCAGTTTGGAAAGATGAAAAAGATCTGGAAATAAATGATGGCAATGGTTACACAACAATGTGAATGTACTTAAAGCCACTGAAATGTATGTTTAAAAATGATTAAATGGTCAATTTTATGCGATGCATATTTTACCACAATTTTTTTCCAACTGTAATGCTCTTGATATTTTCTTTTTTGTTGTGTTTTGTTCTTTCGTCTTAATGACACTAAAAAAGTGGGGAGCTTGCAGACTGGGACTCCTAGAGCCATATTATCCAGAGTTTGGCCAAAGAGGTAAAAATTTCAGACCAGATCTGAAATTGATCTCCAATTCATTCATAGGTTTAAATGACCTACCCATCTGAGGAGGAAATTGCTGAAGTAAAAGTTCAATATGGATTAAAAGTACTGATTTCTTATAATGAACTAATGATGGGTAAAGGGTCAAACAAGAAAAAAAAATGTATAAAATTGATAATTCTTGTACTTCATCATGTAAGAAAAGGTAACCTACTAAATTCATACCATAAAATCCTGCTGAGGAATGAAGCAATAAAAACAAAATGCCACAATTATCTTTTTAAAAAACATTTTTCAAAGGTTAAACAATTTGTTCTTTTATTGTAGGTACATCATTTACGGCAAGTAAACATAGCTTTTCCATTCTTAGACCATCTTTCTCCGATTCATATACTGGACCATCCCTGTAGATAAAGTATATATAAAGTTAACAGTATAAAGTATAGTGTTGGCAAGACTCTAGATAACATGATGTTACCTGCTGCAGAAATGAAAGTAACTTCCTTTTTTATTTTACTCTAACTTTTTAAGAATCATAGAATTTAACGGACTATGAAACTTCTTAGGTCAAAAGAATACTGCTTGTTTTCACTCGTTTTACTGCTTACTGATTACTCTAGACAATATTTCTTTCTTTACTTAATACATATACAATATTACCTAGCATATATTAAAGACCTTTTATAAAGTGTTGTTGTGCTTGGTTCTTAATATATGTACATCATTCAAAACACACAACTCTTCATGAGATGTATAATTTTGAATTTTATATTACTATTCACTTCACCAGAAAAGGAAACTGAGACCATCAGCAATTAAGTGACTAGCTTCAAGTCAGACAGCTAAAAAAGTAAAATCACTCAGAACAGATTTCAATCAGACTTTAATTAAAAATAAGGAAATAGGGGACTTCCCTGGTGGCGCAGTGGTTAAGAATCTGCCTGCCAATGCAGGGGACACGGGTTCCATCCCTGGTCTGGGAAGATCCCACATGCCGCAGAGCAACTAAGCCCAGGCGCCACAACTACTGAGCCCGCGTGCCACAACTACTGAAGCCCATGCGCCTAGAGCCCGTGCTCCGCAACAAGAGAAGCCATGGCAATGAGAAGCCCGCACACCGCAACGAAGAGTGGCCCCCGCTCGCCAAAACTAGAGAAAGCCTGCGTGCAGCAATGAAGACCCAATGCAGCCAAAAAGAAATAAATAAAATAAATAAATAAATTTATTTAAAAAAAAAAAAAAAAAGGAAATAACCAGAGAAAGTCTCTGACTCTCTGAAACAAATGCCTCAAAGACTTCTGAAACTTCCCACGTATATAGGTCCTCCAATCATCATTTAAAAAGTACAGACTTTAAATGTATTGTAGCACGTACTATATGAATAAGATACATACAAAGGGAGGTAAAATTCTTGGGGTGTTTTTTTCAGCGATAAAATCTAAAAATTTTCTCAATTTATATAACAAATTTATATAATTCATTTATTCATATCAGAAATCACATATAGGGGCTTCCCTGGTGGCGCAGTGGTTGAGAGTCTGCCTGCTGGTGCAGGGGACAGGGGTTCGAGCCCTGGTCTGGGAGGATCCCACATGCCGCGGAGCAACTGGGCCCGTGAGCCACAACTACTGAGCCTGCGCATCTGGAGCCTGTGCTCCGCAACAAGAGAGGCCGCGATAGTGAGAGGCCCACGCACTGCGATGAAGAGCGGCCCCCGCTCACCACAACTAGACAAAGCCCTCGCACAGAAACGAAGACCCAACACAGCCAAAAATAAATAAATAAATAAATAAAATTTTTTTAAAAAGAAAGAAATCACATATATAAAATAATATGTTAAATTTAAAATATTGCTTTTTCCAATCATAATTCCTGAAAGAAAATTTATCCAAACTTGTTATGAGCATCTTCTATATATCAGTGTCTTTATCGTTAGAGCCAATACTTAAAGTCACTTAACACATTTCCATTATTTTCACCGCTGTCTCTGAGTTATAGCATACTTCAAATTATACATGAGACCGTCACTACAGATGTTATCTTAAGCTACAAGTACCGTCTGAATAACATTAGCAAAGTTTTTCCCCCCTCATCCATTCCTTAGGTCTGTATTCATAATCTTCAAAGTGTTCACCACCTTTAAGGTTATCCTTTTTTTTTCTTTTTCTTTCTTTCTTTCTTTCCTTCCTTCTTGCCTTCCTTCCTTTCTTTCTTTCTTTATGGCTGTGTTGGGTCTTCGTTGCTGCGCACAGGCTTTCTCTAGTTGCGGCCACCGGGGGCCACTCTTCTTTGCGGTGCGCAGGTTTCTCATCGCAGTGCGCAGGTTTCTCATTGCGGTGGCTTCTCTTGTTGCGGAGCACGGGCTCTAGTCACACGGACTCAGTAGTTGTGGCTCACGGGCTAGTGGTGCACAGGCTTAGTTGCTCCGTGGCATGTGGGATCTTCCCGGACCAGGGATCGAACCCACGTACCCTGCACTGGCAGGCGGATTCTTAACCACTGCGCTACCAGGGAAGTCCCTAAGGTTATCTTTTAAAAGCTTTTTATGGGAAAGTTCCACTTTTACTTACGGTGTAAAACATGTCTAACCTGACAATAAATTTTTAAAAAGCAGACAATCTATAAAATCATAGCTTTTGTTAAGGTTTAGAGGGTTGAGGTCTCCACAAAATCAGGTAAACTGAATCCCAGGCCCTCCAAAGAAAGATGAGACACATGAACCCATTCACCTTTGGAAGAGCATAAGAGGAAAAAATGGCAGCCACAAAAGTGGGTACAAAGAAAAACTGAAAGTTTGTTCAATTCTTAAAAACCAAGTGTGGGTTAGTATAACAGTATAGAATCCCTGGAAGTCCCAAACACAAGAGGACTCTAAACCTACTCACTAGCTCTATTCCCCAGGTTTCTATCAGGATTCACAGGAAAGACCAGGGGTAGGACAAGAAAGATAAGAAAGCCTCATCTTAGTTGCAAACAGACATAAAATCCTTTCCAGACCCTTCCTGATATGAAGTAAAGGCCATCTGAGGATAAAGTCGTCTGCAGCTACACACGGGTCCAGAAACAGCCTTGGTCCAAGGATATTATATTGATAAAAAGGAGAAAAACTTGCTCCTGCCAAAACATCCCACCTATGCAAGGCAAAATTCAGCTGCCAAGAGGGAGAGGTCAGCCCACTGAGGGGAAACCCATCCCTGAGACTCAGGTGCTCAGGGTCTGCTTAACAGCAAGGCTTGAGGAGGAAAACTAACAAAACCCCAGAGTCTGCACAAATCAGGCACTGAGTGACAAGAAACAGTCAATTACATATGAGGGAGAATGCAAGAGCACAAAAATAGACCACTATGTGGTATAGGCAAGCAGAGCCCACTGAAAGCTACAAGTGAAGCAGGAACACTGGAGAAAACCCATTTTATACTCCAGTTCTCTCAATAAGCTCAAGTAACAGAAGTCATCTGCTTAAGGAATCTGAAGTCTTCGGAGCACAGAAGATAACTACATAGCAATACAAACCCATGTCAAATACAGATTATTCAACCACTAACCCCGCCTCCAGCAAATGAAGCTTATTAAACTTAAAGGAGAGGTACGTCCATTACTAAGCACAAAGACATCTACCTCAGTATATATTGTTCATACAGAAAAAAATGCCCAGCATCCAATCAAAAATTACCACACACACATACAAAGCAAGAAAAAAATGACCTACATTCAATAGATAAGGCAGTCAATAGAAAAAAACATAGGGATGGCCCATATTTTGGAATTATCAAACAAAGATTTTAAAATAACTTTAACATTTTAAAGGAAAAGGTGGAAAACATGCATAAGCAAACGTGGAATTTCACCAAAGAGTTGAAAATAATAAAAAACAAGACAAATGGAAATGCAAGAAATAAAACCATAATATCAAAGAAAAAGAATGCTAATCAATGGGAATGACAATCAATGGGATTATCCACAGACTGGATAGAACAAAGGAAAGAATCACTGAACTTGAAGAAGAAAAGAGTGTAGCACTTTTTCCAACTGAAATACAAAAAGGCAAAAGGGGAGATGTTGGGGTGGCGGGGGTCAGGAGGAAGAGAATGAGGAATCAAAGAGCAACGGTAAAGATGTCTTAAAAATACTTACAACATGTAGACAGAAAATCAGAAAGAATATGGAGGACTGTAACAACAATGAAACAACGTGACCTATTTGACATTTTATAGAACACTGTACCCAACAATAGGAGAAAATACTTTCCTTTTCCAAGAGCATACAGCACATTTATAGGTCAAAGTCATACAAAGTATGCTCCCTGACCACAATGAATTAAATTAATAATCAGTAAGAGAAAGATATCTGGAAAATCCCCCAATGTTTAGAAACTTAATAACATACTTCCAAATAACCCATGAATAAAAAGAAAGAAGTCAAAAGGAAATTTTTAAAGTATTTCATACAATGAAAATACAGTAGATGGATATATGACAGATGCAGCTAAAGTGTGTCACAGGAAAATCTGTTGTACTAAATGACTAATTAGAAAAGAAGAAAGGTCACAAATCAACGATATCAACTTCCACCTTAAGAAACTATGGGCAACCCTAGAGAATTTAGGAATCACAGATACTAGAAGGAGCCACTTTGGCTGAGATTGTACACCCAATGAAGAAGACCACTCCCACTAAGACCAAGACCCAGACGTAGTTGAAGAAGGAACATCTATGGCTCACAAATGGCGGAGGAGTTGATGAAATGTCTTGATGAGGCATCTCACCAGTTTTTAAAGATGTAAGCTGTGGTTAGAAAGCAGTATGTCTGAATTTAAAATATTAAAGTAGGAGTAACAGCCAAGGATAAGTTGCCAAAGTGAAAGTGACCAAATCAGAAGAAAGTCATGAATGAAAATTTCCAAGAAATGGAGAAGCCAGGGTTACAAGTAGAGCAAACCAAACACAGAAAAGTTGAGTTCAGCAAGGATGATGACCAGTCTTTGAGAAAAGAGTTTAAGTTAGGCACAGCTTCTAGGGAAGGAGGAATAGTTATCAAGAAGTCAAAAAGAGGCTGAATATACTTAGTTAAAATAGCATGGCTTGAAAGGTTAGGATTTATTTTAATAACTTAAACATCAGATGATTTTAAAACTCACTTTGGTATCCTTTTTGTCTCTGATGTTATATTCCAAGATAAAATGTCCTATACTCTTAAGCTAGTCTGTTTTTTTCCTCTTCTATCAATATATTTTAAGTAAAATTTATGAGTTACACTTGTATTCTTACATAAGAAGTGCTGTTTTTCTTAATTTGTTGGATGACAACATCTCAATAAAAATAAAATTTCATCCAGCATTCATTAGGAAGATATTTCCTGACTGCCTACCAATGCCAGAAACCCAGTTGGCATTAGGGATACTGGGGATCCAACCTAGGCCAATATGCCTAAATAATACCTTAATTTTAATTTAACAGTAAAACTATCAAAGGCAATGATGTAATTAGCCATTTCTCCCTGCCAGTTTTTCTTCAGAAACACAGTTCTACTTAAATTACCAAAGATGTTTTTAAAACACATCTAGCAAAAATTTTTTTAAAGATATCTTACTTTAAAAATATTTAATTACAAAACCTTGGAGAAGCTTTAAGGTGGAGTATGTGGTGAACTATCCTAAAGATCCTAGGATGTCTATGGCCATACCACCCTCAAGGTGCCCAATCTCAGGTAAAGATCCTATGGGACATTGTTTCAGAACTACAATTTTCTTGATTATTTTCCACCAGATAAAATTAGAAGATAATTAGATAAAAGGTAATATAGTAGACATAATATATCAAATAGTTATTAATAAAGCAGGATAGTACTTCATAAACTTTTACTTATAAGATTTAAATTTGCTTACCTATGAATATAATCTCATTAGCTGAATACCCTGCAGAAGGCATGTAACTTTCCATTAACCAAAGACTGGAGGAACTGACAAAGGTTATAACCAGGTGATTGACTTTGAATTGATATTGTATATGTCTATGAATCAGGAAGTAATTGGAAACCAAATCATTATAAATGCATAAGCAGAGAAAGATAATGCAAAAGGGCTTGAAATTAGAAACCTAAGAAACAAAAGAGAAACTGTAAAGTTACAAAGCATAGAAAGGAACCTTTTAGAAATAAGCAAAATGATAGCTTAAGACTACAATGAAGAAGGAAATGAATCTGCAATGTAATTGAGAATGCAAATTGGCAACATCAATTCAGCATAGTATAGAAAAATAATATTCTTTTCTAAAACAAGAAAAGAATAAACTATCTCCACCTTTCTGTTCTGGACTATTCTACTCACATCAGATATTTTCTGAGCAGATGTTCCCCACATAGCCTCAGCTGATTGCCTGAGAATACTCAATACAGTAGCTTCTACCTGTTGACTTTTTTTAATGTGCTTTCATAGTTCTCCTAAAGTTCAAGGTTTAGTTTTACCAATCCCCCCAAAATGGAAACTTCCACCCACCTGGTTATTACTATTTATTCTTTTCCATTCCCAAAGTATAACTCCTAATTTAGTTAAAGATTATTCAATGCTTCTGTACCCTAAATACTCCTCTAATCAGCACAAAATCACACTATAAAACTCACATTTCTTGTTCACCAAAAAGCCGATATCATTCTCTTCTTTTAAAAACAATGATTTGTTTTCTATTTTTTACCAGTGATGCCTACATGACAATATAATTAAAGTTAGCTAATCAAAATATAAATAGCTTCTGGAACACTATCATTGGCTCTTTCATTAACCTGTATTATTGCAATTAAAATTAGGCATAATAATTCTAGTGAATCCCACTTGACAAATCAGAAAATCTAAAAGCAAAATTTCTCTAGGAAATACAGTTTCTTTATTTTTTTGGTGGTTGTTAGTCTT
The DNA here is from genome assembly GCF_028564815.1 of Eubalaena glacialis. NCBI lineage: Eukaryota > Metazoa > Chordata > Mammalia > Artiodactyla > Balaenidae > Eubalaena > Eubalaena glacialis. The sequence continues at coordinate 69,151,582 of NC_083727.1, read as the reverse complement.
ATTTCTACCAAAACTCCCTCACAATTTCACAAAGTAGAAGTCAACTCACCCTCATGGAACAATCAAAGTTCTTTTTGCCAGATTTCCAGTTTTTCTTTTTAATCTCATAATTCAGAAATCATTCATTCACTCAACAAACATTTGTTTAGTGCCAATAATTGACAGCCACTCTATCAAGAGTTTGAGATTTAATAGAGATCAATCAGTTTCTATCCTGGAAGGGCTAGTGTCCAATCTAGTGTGGAGGTCCCAAACTCAAATGCCTGTAGGTACCAGGCCATGAACCTGAACTGGACTGGTTATAAGATAATGGGGACTAGTAAAAACTATGACAAACTGGAGAGCACATCTTCATCTACAAACAAACTCAGTATTTTTTAAGTTTTACATGAGCTTAATCTTTCTGGGACCTACCAGTTTATGACTTCTGGTTAATATGGACCTAAACACACATAAAATAGTCATTTCACATAGTAAGTGCTTTTAGTGGAGATGCTTAAAGACTTCTGAGAGAACAGAAAAGTAATTATCATTTCATCTATCATCCACGGCTTTATTCAAATGTTTATTGAGTACTAATTATCCACTGGGGGGGGGGAGATAAGAAGAAGAGAAGGAGCAGAAGAAGAGGTAACACATATAATAATACCCTATGCCAGACACTGCTCTAAGCATTTTACATATACGACTGGCTCTCTGTAGCCGGAGATGTGGAACCCCAAATACGGAGGGCCAATTTTACTACATTATTTTATGTAAGGAACTTAAGCATCCAGGATTTTGGCATCACAGGGGTCCTGGAACCAGTCCCCTGCAGATACCGAGTGATAACTCTATTAACTCATTTTAGCTTCAAAACAATCTTATGAAATTAGGGACCATTATTATCCCCATTTTAAAGGTGAATGAAGCTTAGAACCTGCCCAAGGTCACAAAGCAAGGAAGTAAAATCCAAAATCATTCTGGCTCCAGAGTCCATGTTCTTGATGGCTTTTCTAAACTAGGTTGTCACATTCCTAGAAATCTCCTAGTCTCTAGTCTAGGTTATATACTCCATCAACATACCCTCATAGCACCAGCGCTCCCCTCCATCACAGGATTTTCCTGTTTAATTGTCCAACTACCAAACTGAGCTGTGGGGATTTTGAGGTCAGGAATCACATCTTATTATCATTGTATCTTCAGTATCTATTACAGCAATTTGGTGCAGAGTAAGCTCTCACTTCAACAAACACGTGCTAAATAAAAATAAAGTGAATAGCACAGTGAGAGGACTGATAAAAAAACAAGTCAATGAGTATAGGTCAGGCCAAAAATACATGGAATGTATTATCCCAAGAAGCTGTATAAAATGAAAGCATAAAAAATTTTAAGAGCTGTTTAAAGGCTGTTGATCTAATGCATACACACATTATTAAAGGGGTAAGATTGTTTTTAAAAGCTAAAATCATCATTCATGGTTAATAACTGCCTCACAAACCGTCCCTTACTACCTCCATGATCTCCAGTGGGAAGAACAGTAACGCGGTCCTAACTGGTCTTTGTGATTGTAGGTTAACTTCTTCTCCCCTAGAAACTACTTCTACTCACTACTGCCAGAACTGCCTTTCTAAAACAATTTATTGTACCACAGTCATGTGTAAAAATCTTTGAATGTTCCTCACTGCCTGCAGTCCAAGTTTCCTTAGCCTGGTTTTTAAAGTTCTTTTTTTTTTTTTTTTTCAGGGCAACCTCTCCTAAATGTTTTCCAGATTGTTTACCCAGATTGCAGCTGCTATGAAGTATAGGTGAGCATTTCCTTCATGGGTAGAAAAGCATGACCTACTAATTTTGGAAGAATATTAAGCACTTTTAGACGGAATACAAGAATAGAATGGATACTTAGCCATAAACACATAAGTGATGCAATAAAAATAAAACCAAACTAAATAAATGGCTGTCTGAATGTCACAAGAAAAGGGACAAAACTTAGAGAGATAAAGAAACCAAAGAAGAGATTAAATATTTGCAATGTGAGCATAAAGGAAAATCAAATTTACTTATAAAATACAATTTAAGACTTTCAAACAAAGAGCAATATGGTAAATTGCAGAACAATGGATCTCATTCAAAAACACATCCTCTGTTTGAACAGGTGTGTACTGAAGAATTAACTTTACCCAAGGAGAGGTCTGGCCTTTGCCCTCCCCTACTGGGAGGTGATCTCTAGACCCTTGGAATGCCCTACCTGACAAGAGTATCTTTGCCTGCCTGGAGGGTTTGCCACCAGAAAGTCTAACAATATGGTTTATGATGGGGGCTTTGAAACACACCATGTCAGTTCTAACCTCCAGAGGAACTGGAGATTAAATGTATTAGCCCGAAACTCTGGGAGGGACTGAACACTCACTAAAGGTCAGGCCATGCTGGTAGTGTGTCACTGATCTGCAATATAAACTCTGGACACCAAAGGCTGGGGTGAGGTTCCCCAGTAGGCAATACTCTGAGTAGTGTCACACATCTTAGCCAGGAGTAGGTAACACCATCTATGAATCCCTGAAGAGAATTTGGGCCACTCCCAGATTCTGCCTTACTAGGCTTAGGCTCTTCCCTTGGCTGGATTTAATTTATGTCCTTCTGCTACAGTAAAACTTACCAGACTCTTCCTTTGGCTGATTTTAATTTGTATCCTTTCATTACAGTAAAACTGTAATCATAATAGTGCTTTTCTGAGTTCTAAGGCCTTCTAATAAATTATCAAACCTGTGGGAGTCCCTGAGGGACCCCAGAATTTGTAACCAGCAGATCTGAAGTGAAGGTGGCCCTGGGGACCCCCCAAAATTGTAGCCAGTGTCTAAGTAAGGGCAGTCTTGTGGGGACTATGCAGTTTGCCTGAACTCATTACAGTAACTTTTTGTCACTGTATTTCTCTAGTTGATACAATTTAAACTGTCCTCAAAGTCATACCCCTCAGAAGGAAAGCATCTGACTTCCCCTGTTGGGCATTACTGCCAAGAGGCTATTCAGGAAGTGGCAGACTGTAGAATGATGCCGTAGTTGCCCTGTCAGATAACGGGTAAAGTGACACAGTTAGCCACCACACAGGAGAACTTTAATAGACACTGAATATCTCTGGACGAGGACAACCCATACTGGGATACCAAATGTCATTTATCTAATAAAGTACCAGAAAAATGGAATGAGACTTTAAGAAATAAACTTTGTTATGAATGGATAAAGAAGATGTGGCACATATATACAATGGAATATTACTCAGCCATAAAAAGAAACAAAATTGAGTTATTTGTAGTGAGGTGGATGGACCTAGAGACTGTCATACAGAGTGAAGTAAGTCAGAAAGAGAAAAATAAATACCGTATGTTAACACATATATATGGAATCTAAAAAAAAAAAACAAAATGGTTCTGAAGAACCTAGGGGCAGGACAGGAATAAAGACGCAGACGTAGAGAATGGACTTGAGGACATGGGGAGGGGGTAGGGTAAGCTGGGACAAAATGAGAGAGTGGCATGGACATATATATGCTACCAAATGTAAAACAGATAGCTAGTGGGAAGCAGCCGCATAGCACAGGGAGATCAGCTCCGTGCTTTGTGACCACCTGGAGGGGTGGGATAGGGAAGGTGGGAGGGAGGGAGATGCAAGAGGGAGGAGATATGGGGATATATGTATATGTGTAGCTGATTCACTTTGTTATACAGCAGAAACTAACACAACACTGTAAAGCAATTATACTCCAATAAAGAAGTTAAAAAAAAAGAAAAAAAAAAGAAAAAAGAAATAAACTTTTTTTCCCACAATATAAAGAGCATGTAACATTTCCCTTTTTATATCAATTTTAAGACAGCACAGAAAGTTCAAAGTCATTTAAAAATATGTCCTAAGATTTATATCTAGACTACTGTATGAAATACTTCAAATCACAATATTATGAATCAACTATAGTTCAATTAAAAAAAATATGTCAGGAACAAAATAGCAAAATATGCTATACCTCTGTTACAGTGGTTTTATTTCCTATACTTACTGTTATTCATCAACAATTTAGTGCAGCAAAGAAATTACACGGTTCACTAGAATTTTATGTCACCTTTAAAGAACACTTGCTTTCATTAATTATATTGTCATTAGCTTCCTATGTCCAACTTAAAGTTCTTACTAGTTCTCTTCTATGCATCTACCTATATATTCTCTCCCAGAAAGGCCTCATCCTACTTCAGCCTAGTGAGTCATGCTCTTCTTCTCACAGGGTGCACACGTGTATATAGTGTATGCAGACATAAATGTGCACTCAGTTCCTAGGCTAAGATCAGGAATTCTAAGGACATGCAAAAAGAAAGGCAAACGATACAACTAGAGAAAGAAAGGAAAATACTTGTGAATGAGGAAAAGGAATGGATAGAACTAGTGGAAGAAGCCCATAGCTTATGATGGGGTATTTGACACATAATGATAGGTTTCAGAGGTAAGACTAAGCAAAGTAGATTTTACGTATTGGAAAAGCAATGTGCTTAAACTAAAAATATCGCCATCCTAGATTTATTACTCTTGTTCTTAAGTATATAAAACTATGAGTCATTCAATATTCTACTTGAAAATAACATTCAAAAATCTCTTTGGGAACCTCCTAGAATCAGTAATAAAATCTATTCTAATTATATCTTGATAAAACACTGATTTACAATACACCAAGATTTAGAAAAGGTGACCCAGGAATGTGGGTATTTAAAACTTCATTTATTTTCCTAGATGAAATCAGTCTAAAAGATGGGTGGGGGGAACCCCACAGGTCAAGTTGGCGGAGACTCTCTCATTATTTCCAAACAAGGATACAGAGGTTGTGTACTCTACAGTATAAAGAAGTCTGGTCTAATACGCCTAAAAGGAATCCTAAACATATTATATAAGGCTTTCACTTAAATTCCTATCTTCTCAGACAGCAAAAAGTAACATCCAGATGTTCTGAACCTCCTCGTGCCATACATCTGGATTTAGTAGAGTTAGTTATCTCACCTCACACAGCTAGGACTAAAAGCTACTATCAATACATTCTCGGTTCTTTTACAGCTTGGTTTTTCTGGTCATTCCATCAAATTTAAGGGGTAGCCATATTTTTTTTCCCTCCAGTTCCTCAAAAAAAAAACAACAACAACACTCTTAGGCTTATTTCTGAACATAAGCAATAACTAACTCATCCTATCTCCACCCTCCTTCACCATCCAAGTCTATCTCCCCCACCTGTGCTCCCACAGCCTATTAGTTTTAAAACATGCTGTCTGTACAGAAGTAAGATGATTCGACATTTAACAGTTTAACTTCCTCTATTCAAATGTAATCTCTGTGAGATTAAGTATCACACCTAATTGTTCCTGTATTTTAAGCACCTAAAAACATAGTCAAATATACTATCATTTAAAAAGTCAATAGATTAAGAAAATAAGCTCAAAGTGTCAGGTTAACCACGGGTTCGAGCCCTGGACTGGGAAGATCCCACATGCCGCAGAGCAACTAAGCCCGTGCACCACAACTACTGAGCCTGCATTCTAGAGCCTGGGAACCACAACTACTGAGCCCACGAGCCTAGAGCCCATGCTATGCAACAAGAGAAGCCACCACAATGAGAAGCCCGTGCACCGCAACAAAGAGTAGCTCCCGCTCGCCACAACTAGAGAAAGCCTGAGCACAGCAACGAAGACCTAACACAGCCAAAAATAAATAAATTTAAAAAAAAAAATAAATAAAAGATAATGATACTATTCCTTTAATGTCTTCAACATATTTTCTTTTGGTTTATAATTCAACAAACATGGCAAATTACCATAAGATTTTAATTCAGAAATATACAGCTGTTATTATAACACCTGTAAACTAGAGCAAATATTTAATATTTAGAGTACTGTTCTTCCTTACCTTAAGTATCCCCCAAAAGTATACTTTATAAACTTTTAGAAGAAAAAGGGGGTAATACGAATTAGGGGTCCCCACCCCTGGGGACCGGGCCGCACAGCAGAGGTGAGCGGCAGGCAAGCTACAAGCTTCATCTGCCGCTCCCCATCGCTCCCCATCGCCTGCATTACTGCCTCGAACCATCCCCCAGCCCCTCCACCTCCCCACCCCGTGTCCGTGGAAAAACTGGCTTCCAGAAACCGGTCCTTGGTACCAAAAAGGTTGGGGACCACTGATATAAATCATCTTTTTTTTTTCTAAAGTGACTTCTTAGCATTTCAAATGAACTACAGAAAAGACAAGGACGTTAAGAGGAAGGTTTGAAGTAGGAAGAGTCTATTACACTAACAGATACAGTAACAGAGAAGGCCAGGTGGGGCTCATGGATTAAAGAGCCCCAAGAAGAAAGAAAGAAAAGGGCAACTTCTAAAAGGGGTGCTTAAAGAGCTCATGCAACTAATACACATGCCTCCACATAATCCCCATCTCGATGGTAGACTCTCATAGCAATTTACAGCTATTTCCAAGACTTTACTTTCTGCTTTTATATAAAGAGTCCTAATCCTCTGGTCATATCCACCAGCTACTCTAACTTTAACCCTAATTTTTCAATGCCATCTATCAAACTCAAAACAAGGACTTTAGCACTTGGGTCATGGTCTTCTTCTTCATGTGTGCCGCCCTCCTGCAGGTCCACTTATATGTGGATATTTTTCAATAAATATATACTACAGTACTATACGACCCGTGGGTGGTTGAATCCAAGGATGCAGAACCACGGATACAGAGGACCAACTATAAAGCTATACTGGAATTTCTGACTCCACAGAGAGTCAGAGCCCCTAACCCCTGTGTAATTCAAGGGTCAACCATATTCTCTACTGGTCTTCTATAGTAATAGTACACTATTGCTTCCCAGAAAACACTGGCTATACAACATTGCTCTGATTATGACCATTGTTCTTAAATGTTTCTTCTGCACATCATACTTATGACAGCCACATTCCATGTGTTCATATAAACTTCATTTAAATATCCCACTAACCTCCACACATGTTTAACAAAGTAAGCAAGACTGATGGCACACACTGGTGGAAAACAAAGTAAAAAACAAATAGATGCTCTGATCTCAGCCTAATCTATTCAAACACCTGGTTTATTTGAACCAATTTTATGAGCTAGCATGGAGAAAATATGGAGTCCCTCTCTCTATCAGGAAAGATATACTTGCCTTTTTCACAGCCCATATTTTTTCACATCTCTGAAAACAGGACATATCTTACAATTGATGATATAGCATATTTTAATTGGCAGAGGTCTCTCAAATCCAGTGGTACATAAAATAAGGGAATGGTCTTATAATTAATAGCATCTTATTTGGTAAAACAAGGTACAGAAAACATGGTTCTGGGTGAACAAGGGAGTCCTCTGATAACATTATGAAACTTCATTATTTAAAGCTGCAGAACAAGATATAGCCAGTCCCCAACTTATGATGGTTCTACTTACTTTTCAACTTTATGATGGTCTGAAAGTGATACACATTCACTAGAAACTGTACTTCGAATTTTGAATTCTGAGCTTTCCCCCTTTTCCCAGGTTAGCAAAATACGGTACGATACTCTCTGGTGATGCTGGCAGTGGCAGCTAGCCACAGCTCTTAGTCAGCCAAGTCATCATGAGGGTAAACAACTTATACACGTAGAACTCTTATGTACCCACACAACCATTCTGTTTTTCACTTTTGAAACAGTACTCAATAAATTACATAAGCTATTCAACACTTTATTACAAAATAGGCTTTGTGTTGGATGATTCTGTCCAATTGCAAGCTAATGTAAATGTTCTGAGCACATTTAACGTTGGCTAAGCTAAGCTATGATGCCGTAACCCTGTCACAAGTCAAGGAAGATATCCATGCACCAGAATCACACCTATGATTTACAATTTTTTCTCATGTATTTGTCTTCAGAATCTTAAGCCTTATTAGCAAGAATACTGGAACTGATGAGTTTAAGGCTTCTCTAAAGTGACTTCTGAAAGTATTTGTAAAGCCACACCCAATTAATTAGATTGACAGGATTATGCCACATATTAGGATTAGTTAATCTGTGACCCTACAATCCAATCAAGTTCTTCAGTGCTTCACTTGCACCCTGTGAGGTCATCATCACAGACTAAATTTCTATGACTAAACATTATACAATATATATTCAAATATATTTACTACTGCCATAAGTAGTAAAGCACATAAAATAAGGAGCCCCAAGTCTATTTTCCTAGAAATTTTATAAATTATTTTAAAATTTTATTGCAATCCTTCAACAATAACACATTCTTTTTATATTTTACTTTTGGTAACACTGGCTCTATTTGGGGTATAAAAACGACTAGATGTGTGTTCGATAACCAAGAAATACAATCTAACTAAAAAATGTATGTCCTTGGTTTTCCTAATCCACTCAAAACATCACATTTTCACAACCATGTCTCAAAGTCCATTCTAATTTATAATCATCTTTTCAGTTCTTGGGGGAGAACTGAAACACAAATTGCAGGTTTCAAGAAAGCCTGAAATTGTTAATTATCTATACTCTTCAAGCAATGTGATGAGGGCAGTGAATTTTTTTTCTTTAAAAAAAAAAAAAGATGTACTATAAAAGTTACTTGTGCTGGAACTGAGTACCCTCCATCATTTCAGCAATGACCAACAGAAGGCTCACTTAATTTTCTATGCAACTAGAAAGGGCAAAAGCTATTATTTAACTTCAATCTTTCATTTTAAAATTCTAATAAAACTACTAGGTCAGACATTAATACCAAAATATTGGCTCACACTGATGAGAGTTATACACTTAAAAAAAAAAAGTGTTCAGTTGAAACTGAAGACACTTGTGTGATAAGTCAACCCTGTGCCTTTGTTAACCTGTAGTAAATTCACAACCACAGTTGATTAGAATAATTAATCTATCAGATTTTTTTAGAAAAGAAACTGCCTCCTAATCACTTTAGAGGCCAATAATTATTTTTTCTTCTGAATCTACTAATACCTATCTCCTGAATGTTAATTGTAAAAAAATTTTTAAGCTCTTATGCTGAGCAAACATACAGAAATTTCCCCATATAACAATTGTGAGTCCATAGAAATGTTTAAAATATATTTGGCCCCAGATATAATGATTTCTTCATGTTTCAGTGAACAAGATTTACTACCCCAAAAGAAGTTTCCTGGGACAATAAATCTTGAGGCTCACTATACCAAAGCAATTAAGAATTCTCTTTATTATGCATTATGGTGATTTTCTTAAATTCTCCTCTGAAATGGTAAATGAATGAGATTGAAAGGATCCATCAGGCCATATTCAATTTCAATGATGAATGACATATTAATAGACTAGATAATACAAAAATAAACACTAGAAATATGAGAATATATAAAGTTAGCCTCATTTCATCTTGTATCTGCCTTTAAACCAAAATAGTTTCACCATTATATCTATAATTACATAAAAAAATTAGGCATAATCATTGAGAACCTCTATGTGTGAAGAACAGTTCTTCACATTTAGGCAAGTTTCTTTTCTTCTCTTCAACCACAGTTATACTAACAAACTCTCAAACCTACTTTTTCTTTTACTGTGATACAAACAATACAACACTGATAAAGTCATATAATGTTTATATATATAAATAACACACTTTATGGCTAGTTATGAACTACTAGTTTTAGACAAACAAGAACTATAAATTTATATTTCAGGATAAACTAAGAAAAGACAGAAAAGGCAATACCTAGAAAGTAAATCTGAATGCCAGATGAAATACATACATACATAAAACCTAAACTTCCTACCTAGCAAAGTATGCAAGAAAATAATAGATGAATATTTATAAAATCCTTATTAAACTAGATGAGTACATGGCCTTGAAATTAAATGTACTAAAAAAAAAAAAAAACAGCTTTTGTAATTCTCTGCTTAATCCTCTCAACAGTTATTAGAGAGGAGATCTTCACATTTATTACTCTTTCATCCTACATAGCAAATATTTTACTTTCAAAACAGTAATAAATAAATCATTGTAAAAATATTTTCCACATTATTTTAATAAAGCAGTCAAACTGGACATGAGAAAGTGAAATGACTCCAAGCAGAGAAAAGCAATAAATTCACTGCTAGAAACTATTAAGAGATTATTAGGTCTTTTGTTTTTCCTTTCCTTTTCCTTTTTTTTTTTCTTTTTGAGTGTGTGAGATGAAAGAGGAGGATGGAGTCTTGCTTATTTTTTTTAATCAAGCATAATTTCTTAAAACCATTCAAGATCGACTCCTTGCATGGTATTCCACTACATCCTAACTACATACAACCCTGCAGGGGACATAACTAACTACCCCTAAGGGAAAGGTGTGGAGAAGTGGAGAGAGGCAGACAAGCAGGAAATGAAGAAAGACAACTTAGTAGAAATAACTTAGCAGAAACAGAACTTTGCAAATGGGAAATTATCCCAGTTCAGGCTTAGTCACATTAAAGAAAAAATGTGGACTTTACCAAAGAAGACGGCTATGCATGTGTGGTGGCTAGAGGCAGATGAGAAGTCTCTGTACCTTCCTTTCAATGTTGTTGTGAACCTAAAACTGCTCCAAAAATAAAGTTTTTTCAAAAAATAAATTAATAATAATATATTAAGACTAAGTAGGGCTTATCCCAGGAACAAAAGAAAGCTTCAGTGTTAGGATATATTTCCATTTAATACATAAACAAATCTAAGCAGGAAAAAAAAAAAAACAGTATTCTATCTATAGTAGATAAAAAGCAATTGGAAAACATTGAATACCTATTCTTGATTAAAAGTAAAATGACTCAGTAAAATAGAACCAAACATACACTTGCTGAATCTGATAAAACAGATTTCAGACTCAAAGACAGCATACGATACTTTAAAGAAACACTAGAAGCATTCCCACTCAAATCAGGAACAAGACAAGGATCTCTGTAACTATTACTACAATTTAGAATTGTACTTGTGTGTAACTGAATTAGACACGAGAAAAGTTAATGTATAAAAAAACTAAAGAGATAGCTTCAAGATGGCGGAGGAGTAAGACGTGGAGATCACCTTCCTCCCGACAAATACATCAGAAATACAGCTACATGTGGAAAAACTCCTACAGAACACCTACTGAACACTGGTAGAAGACCTCAGACTTCCCAAAAGGCAAGAAACTCCCCACGTACCTGGGTAGGGCAAAAGAAAACAGAAAAAACAGAGACAAAAGAATAGGGACGGGACCTGCACCTCTGGGAGGGAGCTGTGAAGGAGGAAGTTTCCACACACTAGGAAGCCCCTTCACTGGCGGAGACGGGGGGCGGGGGATGGGTGGCGGGGAAGCTTCGGAGCCACAGAGGAAAGCGCAGCAACAGGGGTGAGGAGGGCAAAGCGGAGAGATTCCCGCACAGAGGATCGGTGCCGACCACCACTCACCAGCCCGAGAGGCTTGTCTGCTCACCCGCCCGGGCGGGCGGGGGCTGGGAGCTGAGGCTCGGGCTTCGGCGGTCAGATCCCAGGGAGAGAACTGGGGATGGCTGCGTGAACACAGCCTGAAGGGGGCTAGTGTGCCACAGCTAGCCGGGAGGGAGTCTGGGAAAAGGTCTGGAGCTGCCGAAGAGGCAAGAGACCATTGTTTTGGGGTGCACGAGGAGAGGGGATTCAGAGCACCGCCTAAACAAGCTCCAGAGATGGGCGCGAGCCGTGGCTATCAGTGTGGACACCAGAGATGGGCATGAAACACTAAGGCTGCTGCTGCAGCCACCAAGAAGCCTGTGTGCAAGCACAGGTCACTATCCACACCTCCCCTCCCAGGAGCCTGTGCAGCCCGCCACTGCCAGGGTCCCGTGATCCAGGGACAACTTCCCCGGGAGAACACACAGTGTGCCTCAGGCTGTTGCAATGTCACGCTGGCCTCTGCTGCCACAGGCTCGCCCTGCATTCCATACCCCTCCCACCCCACGGCCTGAGTGAGCCAGAGTCCCTGAATCAGCTGCTCCTTTAACCCCGTCCTGTCTGAGCGAAGAACAGACGCCCTCAGGCGACCTACACGCAGAGGTGGGTCCAAACCCAAAGCTGAACCCCGGGAGCTGTGCAAACAAACAAGAGAAAGGGAAAACTCTCCCAGCAGCCTCAAGAGCAGTGGATTAAATCCCCACAATCAACTTGATGTACCCTGCATCTGTGGAATACCTGAATACACAACGAATCATACCAAAATTGAGGCAGTGGACTTTGGGATCAAATGTAGACTTGGGGTTTGCTTTCTGCATCTATTTGTTTCTGGTTTTATGTTTATCTTAGTTTAGTATTTACAGCTTATTATCATTGGTAGATTTCTTTATTGATTGGGTTTCTCTCTTCCTTTTTTTTTATATATATATATTTTTTCCTTTTTCTCCTTTTGTGAGTGTGTATGTGTATGCTTCTTTGTGTGATCTTGTCTGTATAGCTTTGCTTTTACCATGTGTCCTAGGGTTCTGTCTGTCCTTTTTTTTGTTTGTTTGTTTAGTATAGCTTTTAGCGCTTGTTATCAGTGGTGGATGTTTTTTAGTTTGGTTGCTCTTTTTTTTAATTACTTTTTTATTTTTTATTTTTAATAATATTTTTTTATCTTAATAACTTTATCTTATTTTATTTTTCATTCTTTTTTTCCTCCCTTTTCTTCTGAGCTGGGTGGCTGACAGCCTTGGTGCTTCAGCCGGGTGTCAGGCCTGAGCCTCTGAGGTGGGAGAGCCATGTTCAGGATATTGATCCACCAGAGACCTCCCGGCCCCATGTAATATCAAACAGCAAAAGCTCTCCCACAGATCTCCATCTCAACGCTAAGACCCACCTTCACTCAATGACCAGCAAACTAGACTGCTGGACACCCTATGCCAAACAACTGGCAAGACAGGAACACAACCCCACCCATTAGCAGAGAGGCTGCCTAAAATCATAATAAGTTCACAGACACCCCAAAACACACCACCAGACGTGGTCCTGCCCACCAAAAAGACAAGATCCATCCTCATCAACCAGAACACAGGCACCAGTCCCCTCCACCAGGAAGCCTACACAACCCACTGAACCAACCTTAGCCACTGGGGGCAGACACCCAAAAACATGGGAACTACGAACTTGCAGCCTGAGAAAAGGAAACCCCAAATACAGTAAGATAAGCAAAATGAGAAGACAGAGGAATACAAAGCAGATGAAGGAGCAAGGTAAAAACCCACCAGACCAAACAAATGAAGAGGAAATAGGCAGTCTACCTGAAAAAGAATTCAGAGTAATGATAGTAAAGATGATCCAAAATCTTGGAAATAGAATGGAGAAAATACAAGAAACATTTAACAAGGACCTATAAGAACTAAAGAGCAAACAAACAATGATGAACAACACAATAAATGAAATTAAAATTTCTCTACAAGGAATCAATAGCAGAATAACTGAAGCATAAGAACGGATATGTGACTTGGAAGATAAAATACTGGAAATAACTACTGCAGAGCAGAATAAAGAAAAAAGAGTATAAAGAATTGAGGACAGTCTCAGAGACCTCTGGTAAAACATTAAACGCACCAACATTCGAATTATAGCGGTCCCAGAAGAAGAACAGAAAAAGAAAGGGACTGAGAAAATATTTGAAGAGATTATAATTGAAAACTACCCTAATATGAGAAAGGAAATAGTCAATCATGTCCAGGAAGCACACAGAGTGCCAGACAGGATAAATCCAAGGAGAAACATGCCAAGACACATATTAATCAAACTATCAAAAATTAAATACAAAGAAAAAATATTATAAGCAGCAAGGGAAAAACAACAAATAACATACAAGGGAATCCCCATAAGGTTAACAGCTGATCTTTCAGCAGAAACTCTGCAAGCCAGAAGGGAGTGGCAGGACAAATTTTAAGTGATGACAAAGAAAAACCTACAACCAAGATCACTCTACCCGGCAAGGATCTCATTCAGATTCGACGGAGAAATTAAAACCTTTACAGACAAAACAAAGCTAAGAGAATTCCGCACCACCAAACCAGCTTTACAACAAATCCTGAAGGAACTTCTCTAGGCAGGAGACACGAGACAAGGAAAAGACCTACAATAACAAACCCAAAACAATTAAGAAACTGGTAATAGGAACACACATATCGATAACTGCCTTAAATGTAAATGGATTAAATGCTCCAACCAAAGACATACACGTAGACAAGACCCATATATATGCTGTCTACAAGAGACCCACTTCAGAACTAGAGACACATACAGACTGAAAGTGAGGGGATGGAAAAAGATATTCCATGCAAATGGAAATCAAAAGAAAGTTGGAGTAGCAATTCTCATATCAGACATAATAGACTTTAAAACAAAGACTATTACAAGAGACAAAGAAGGACACTACATAATGATCAAGGGATCAATCCAAGAAGAAGATATAAGAATTGTAAATATTTATGCACCCAACATAGGAGCACCTCAATACTTAAGGCAAATGCTAACAGCCATAAAAGAGGAAATACACAGTAACACAATCATAGTAGGGGACTTTAACACCTCCCTTTCACCAATGGACAGATCAACCAAAATGAAAATAAATAAGGAAACACAAGCTTTAAATGATATATTAGGGCTTCCCTGGTGGTGCAGTGGTTGAGAATCTGCCTGCTAATGCAGGGGACACAGGTTCGAGCCCTGGTCTGGAAAGATTCCACATGCCGTGGAGCAACTGGGCCCACGAGCCACAGCTACTGAGCCTGTGTGTCTGGAGCTTGTGCTCCGCAACAAGAGAGGCCCCAACAGTGAGAGGCCCACGCACCGCGATGAAGAGTGGCCCCCGCTAGCCGCAACCAGAGAAAGACCTCGCACAGAAACGAAGACCCAACACAGCCAAAAATAAATAAATTAATTAATTAATAAAAACTACAGGGAGAACGATGATTAAATTGATTTGGGCTGAGTGTGCTTTGCCTATCCGTTTAAAAAAAAATGATACATTAAACAAGATGGACTTAAATGATATTTATAGGACATTCCATCCAAAAACAACAGAATACACTTTCTTCTCAAGTGGTCATGGAACATTCTCCAGGATACATCATATCTTCGGTCACAAATCAAGCCTTGGTAAATTTTAAAAAGCTGAAATTGTATCAAGTATCTTTTCCGACCACAACGCTATGAAACTAGATATCAATTAGAGGAAAAAATCTGTAAAAACTACTAACACATGGAGGCTAAACAATACACTACTAAATAACCAAGAGATCACTGAAGAAATCAAAGAGGAAATAAAAAAATACCTAGAAACAAATGACAATGAAAACACAACGACCCAAAACCTATGGGATGCAGCAAAAGCAGTTCTAAGACGGAAGTTTACAGCAATATAATCCTACCTCAAGAAACAAGAAACATCTCAAATAAACAACCTAATCTTACACCTAAAGCAATTAAAGAAACAAGAACAAAAAAACCACAAAGTTAGCAGAAGAAAAGAAATCATAAAGATCAGATCAGAAATAAATGTAAAAGAAATGAAGGAAACAATAGATAAGATCAATAAAACTAAAAGCTGGTTCATTGAGAAGATAAACAAAATTGATAAACCACTAGCCAGACTCATCAAGAAAAAAAGGGAGAAGACTCAAATCAATAGAATTAGAAATGAAAAAGGAGAAGGAACAACTGACACTGCAGAAATACAAACGATCATGAGAGATTACTACAAGCAACTATATGTCAATAAAATGGACAACCTGGAAGAAATGGACAAATTCTTAGAAATGCACAACCTCCCGAGACTGAAACAGGAAGAAATAGAAAATATAAACAGACTAATCACAAGCACTGAATTTGAAACTGTGATTAAAAATCTTCCAACAAACAAAAGCCCAGGACCAGATGGCTTCAGAGGTGAATTCTATCACACATTTAGAGAACAGCTAACATCCATCCTTCTCAAGCTCTTCCAAAACATTGCAGAGGAAGGAACACTCCCGAACTCATTGTATGAGGCCACCATCACCCTGACACCAAAACCAGACAAAGATACTACAAACAAAGAAAATTACAGACCAATATCACTGATGAATATAGATGCAAAACTCCTCAACAAAATACTAGCAAACAGAATCCAACAACACATTAAAAGGATCATACACCGTGATCAAGTGGGGTTTATCCCAGGAATGCAAGGATTCTTCATTATACGCAAATCAATCAATGTGATAAACCATATTAACAAACTGAAGGAGAAAAACCATATGATCATCTCAGTAGATGCAGAAAAAGCTTTTGCCAAAATTCAACACCTATTTATGATAAAAACACTCCAGAAAGTGGGCACAGAGGGAACCTACCTCAACATAATAAAGGCCATATATGACAAACCCACAGCAAACATCATTCTCAATGGTGAAAAACTGAAAGCATTTCCTCTAAGATCAGGAACAAGACAAGGATGTCCACTCTCACCACTATTATTCAACATGGTTTTGGAAGTCCTAGCCACAGCAATCAGAGAAGCAAAAGAAACAAAAGGAATACAAATTGGAAAAGAAGTAAAACTGTCACTGTTTACAGATGACATGATACTATACATAGAGAGGTGCCACCAGAAAACTAAAGGTGCCACCAGAAAACTACTAGAGCTAATCAATGAATTTTGTAAAGTTGCAGGATACAAAATGAATGCACAGAAATCTCTTGCATTCCTATACACTAATGATGAAAAATCTGAAAGAGAAATTAAGGAAACACTCCCATTTACCACTGCAACAAAAAGAATAAAATACCTAGGAATAAACCTACCTAAGGAGAAAAAAGACCTGTATGCAGAAAACTACAAGACACTGATGAAAGAAATTAAACAGGATACAAACAGATGGAGACATATACCATGTTTTTGGATTGGAAGAATCAACATTGTGAAAATGACTATACCACCCAAAGCAATCTACAGATTCCATGTAATCCCTATCAAACTACCAATGGCATTTTTTACAGAACTAGAACAAAAAATTTCGCAATTTGTATGGAAACACAAAAGACCATGAATAGCCAAAGCAATCTTGAGAAAGAAAAACGGAGCTGGAGGAATCAGGCTCCCTGACTTCAGACTATACTACAAAGCTACAGTAATCAAGATAGTATGGTACTGGCACAAAAACAGAAATAGATCAATGGAACAGGATAGAAAGCCCAGAGATCAACCCACACACATATGGTCACCTTATCTTTGGTAATGGAGACAAGAGTATACAATGGAGAAAAGACAGCCTCTTCAATAAGTGGTGCTGGGAAAACTGGACAGCTACATGTAAAAGAATGAAATTAGAACACTCCCTAACTCCATACACAAAAATAAACTCAAAATGGATTAAAGACCTAAATGTAAGGCCAGACACTGAAACTCTAAGAGGAAAACATAAGCAGAACAGTCTATGACATAAATCACAGCAAGATCCTTTTGACCCACCTCCTAGAGAAATGGAAATAAAAACAGAAATAAACAAATGGGACCTAATGAAACTTCAAAGCTTTTGCATAGCAGAGGAAACCATAAACAACACAAAAAGACAACCCTCAGAATGGGAGAAAATATTTGCAAATGAGGCGACTGACAAAGGATTAATCTCCAAAATTTACAAGCAGCTCATGCAGCTCAATATCAAAAAAACAAACAACCCAATCCGAAAATGGGCAGAAGATCTGCATAGACATTACTCCAAAGAAGATATACAGATTGCCAACAAACACATGAAACACATTAGCTCAACATCACTAATCATTAGAGAAATGCAAGTCAAAACTACAATGAGGTATCACCTCACACCAGTCAGAATGGCCATCATTAAAAAATCTACAAGCAATAAATGCTGGAGAAGGTGTGGAGAAAAGGGAACCCCTTGCACTGTTAGTGGGAATGTGAATTGATACAGCCACTATGGAGAACAGTATGGAGGTTCCTTAAGAAACTAAAAATAGAACTACCATAAGACCCAGCAATCCCACTACTGGGCATATACCCTGAGAAAACCATAACTCAAAAAGAGTCATGTACCACAATGTTCATTGCAGCACTATTTACAATAGCCAGGACATGGAAGCAACCTCAGTGTCCATCAACAGATGAATGGATAAAGAAGATGTGGCACATATATACAATGGAATATTACTGAGCCATAAAAAGAAACGAAATGGAGTTATTTGTAGTGAGGTGGATGGACCTAGAGTCTGTCATACAGAGTGAAGTAAGTCAGAAAGAGAAAAATAAATATCATATACTAACACATATATATGGAATCTAAAAAAAAAAAAAAAAGAAAAGGTTCTGAAGAATCTAGGGGCAGGAAAGGAATAAAGACGCAGACACAGAGAATGGACTTGAGGACACGGGGAGGGGGAAGGGTAAGCTGGGACAAAGTGAGAGAGTGGCATGGACATATACACATTACCAAATGTAAAACAGCTAGTGGGAAGCAGCCACATAGCACAGGGAGATCAGCTCGGTGCCTTGTGTCCACCTAGAGGGGTGGGATAGGGAGGGTGGGAGGGAGACGCAAGAGGGAGGGGATATGGGGATATATGTTTATGTATAGCTGATTCACTTTGCTATACAGCAGAAACTAACACACCATTGTAAAACAGTTATACTCCAATAAAGATGTTGAAAGAAAAGGAAGGAAGGAAAGAAGGAAGGAAGGAAGGAAGGAAGAGTAAAACTATGTCAATTTACATCTAATATGACTGGATACTCAGAAAATCCAAGAGAATCAACTGAAAAATAATTATAAACAAGAATCAGATGGAACAAGAGAATTCAATGAAAACACAAAGGCCTAGAAGAGACAAAACAACTTCAAAAAAGAAGTACAAAGTTGGAAGATCAAGTCTGCCTGATTTCAATCTTTATTATAAACAAAAGTAATCAAGACAGTACTACCACAAAGACAGATAAAACAGATCAAGGGCATAGAACAGAACATCTAGCAATAGTCCCATACATACATGACAACTTATTTTTTATAAAGATGCAAAAGAAATTCAATGCAAAAAGGACCATCTCTTCAATACTTGGTGCAGAAACAATTGGATATCCATAAGCAAATCAAACAAACAAAAACCTATCAACACGCTAAAAACAACCCAAATGTCTATGACTATGGATTAGCTAATTAAATTACGGTACACTGATAAGATGGAAATCTGTGCATCTATTAAAAAAAAGACTGAAGGAGATCTCCATGTACCAAAACTGGGGCAACGGGACTCAAAATAAATTAAGTAAAAAAAAGCAAGTACAGAAGAGGGCATTAAGAATCATCTCTTGGGTAAGGGTGGTAAGAATATAAATAAATGTATTGCTTGCACATGGATAAAGAAATTCTGATGGATACAATAAATGCTAATAGCAATGGTTACTCTTCTGAGATGATGATAAATAGAAACTATCTGCTGTCTGTCTGACTTTTAAAATTTTGTTAACCACATTTAATCTATTCAAATAATTCTTTTTTAATTGGCCTTCAAACTGGAAATGCAAATAAAGTTGTAATTTAAGAAACTGCTACTTCTTATTACTATTTAGGATGCTGTATTCTAACACCCATGTATGTATATTAAGTTAAAAATTAAACAACTCATTATCCCTTCACTAGTTTGACGGATCAAATTCAACAAAATGGAGAGGTTGCTTATAGAGCTATGTTAATAAACTCCTAAAATCAAAGTTATCTTCAAGTTTTTATAGACAGAAATGAAATTCTACTGTTTTCTACCCAAAAGTATGCATTTTTCAGAGTTGTAAATTTTGTTAAAAACCACATAAAAACTAGCCTTTCCCATAAAAATGGTACGTACTTCCCTGACAAATGCTGCATCATTCATAACACCACTGTTTTACAATTCCCATTAGCAAAGATAAAAATAATAAGCAACTCTAGAGCAATAACCTGTCAATCGTAGCTACTATTCTATAACTGGTGCTACTACAGTCTTACCCTTTAGACCAACTCTGCTGCAAAATATGCTTTCCCTCTGTATTCTACAACTTTACACTTTGGTTAGAGAAATTGAGGACAAAAAATAACAGTAAAAACTGAAAAGGAGGGAAGAGGAGACTTATATTTAAAATTCCAAATATTAGAACTGCTTGAAAAATAGAATTTCCTATGATGATTTCAAAGGGTGGTTATATCAGCTAAGTAGAAAGGAAAAAAATTAGAGCATCATTTTTTCTAGTGAAAAACTACATGAAAAGTTGTTCGACATAACTATATACCTCAGATCCCTAAAGAACAATTTTCTAAGCATTTCTAAGCAGCACTGATTCTGACTAATAAAACTACACTAAGACATTTTCTTAAATGCTGAACTTTGAATTATGACAGCACAAGCTGTCAAAATACTTTTTTTTAAAAACGAATGCAAACTGAAACAATTTGGTTTCTGACCAACTTTTACACTGTATTAAAAATTTAGAAAAGTGTGGCCCATGTTAAGTGTTAACATTATCCTTACCCTACCGACTGGGCAGGGCACAGAAGTGTATGGCTCTTTTAGGCACCCCTATAATATTCCTGCTGCCAAAACAGACACAAAAGGCGAGCAGTGAACTGTGGGAAGGCCATGGCACCAGAAGTCAACCAACAGTCCCATGCCAAGCAGGCATTATGCAAAATAAATGAAAGTAGAATGATAACTTTGTATTTGTTGAGAAGAAAAGATAGGCATTCAACAGTGCTGAGATTACTGCTAATATTACATACAAGGGCTAATACCAAATTGAGTGGACTTGAGAAGAAGCAGTTAAAATACAACAAAAACTTACATTATCTAACATGTGAGATTATATTAGAAAAAAGTTTAAAACATTTAATTGCTTACATTGCTATATTTCCTATATTATTCTATCATAACCACCCCTCTTCCAAAACATAATAACTCCATGGTGCATCTTTACTGTCAAATACTATGCGGCAGTTATAAATCTCTTTACATGACATGGAAATATTTCCAAGTTGTATTGTTAAGTGAAATAAGTCTCGGGTTTTCAGTGTCAAAAAAACAAAAATAAATAACAAAAGAAAACTTTCCATGTGTACGTATATAACTATGTAAATTAATTTTTAAAATAAGACTACGTAGTAAACACTGTTCACCTTCAGAAGGCTTAACAGGTGATTTTCACTCTATATAATTCTATCCTGTTTACAGCTTTTTAAAAAACATAATATGAACCAATAGCCATGAATCAAAAACTATTATAAGAAACAAGGGGGACTTGCCTGGTGGTCCAGGGGTTAAGACTCCGTGCTCCCAACACAGGGGTCCCAGGTTCAATCCCTGGTCAGGGAACTAGATCCCACATGCCCCAACTAAGAGCCCACATGCCACAAGTAAAGATCCGGAACACCACAACAAAGATCCCGCATTCCACAACTAAGACCTGGTGCAGCCAAATAAATAAATAAATAAATATTTTTTTTAAAAAAAGAAAAAAGAAAAGAAAGGAAAACAAGGAAGTAACCTAACTTAAGTTTCTGTCACTAAGAATCTTACTAAAATAAAATAGGTAAACAACAAGGACCTACAGTATAGCACAGGGCACTATACTCAATACCATGTAATAAGCTATAATGGAAAAGAATCTGAAAAAGAAAAAAAAAAAAATATATATATATATATATGAACTACTTTGCTGTACACCAGAAACTAACACAACATTGTAAATCAACTATACTTCAATTTAAAAAAAAAAAAAAGGATCTTGCTAAAGAGCAGACTTGGGAATTATACATGTTTGTCCAATATAGTGCTATATTCAATTCAAGTAATTTCTGGAAAAATCAAGACAAGTGGGCCTCAAAATGTCATTCATATTCCTTTTGCAAGCTGAATTTTGTTACACTGCAAGTATTAATTAGAAAACTTTACCTTTCTTGAAGCATGGATGTCAAAAAATGGCTTATTTCTGACACGAAATGGTTCCTGTGTTTTGTCAATGAGCCCCGTCTTCATTTTTTCATGTCGAGGATTTATTATTTCTCGTTCTATACACTGCAGACGAATATTAAAATCACAATCTCCAACCGGCTGTGCCTGAATTAAACAAGACAATTGTTTAAATTTCAACACTAAAAACTATTTTATCAGCATAATTATCAGGCTGATACACTATACATAGCAGTCTATATAAACAGCATCCTTTGGAGTTGCCCAGTGTATAGCATGAACAACCATACATGCCAGCCCTGATAATTAATTTGACTAATGACAGAAGCATACCTAAACATGCAAAAGCACACACATACACAGTTACTTATTTTAATTATAAATATATAAAAGAGTATGGGAAAATGGTATAAATCTCCTCAAATATAAATTGATCCAAAGTTTTCACATCTGAATTAAAGTATTAATATACTCACTAATCATTTTTATTATTTACATGAATTAGTAAAACCTGTGTAAAAACTAAAATCCACATAGTCAGGAAAGTACAAGCAAACAACACACCAAAATAAGCAAAAAAGTCACCTATAATGTTTTTTGTTCTTTAAAGTGCTAACACTTTATAGCCTTCAAGAAGTAGAAGATATTTATTAAACAAATACATTCTCAACTCTGAAAACTAATATAGAAAAGGTTAATATGATATATTCAAAAACAAAAGTTTTCTTCTTCCCCCATATGTATATATACAGTATATATATTATGGTATATATATATGGTTTGAACCATGAAATAAAAAGCACATGTATACTTTTGTATGAGCTGAGGGTAGAGGCTTGTCCTCTCCTAATGGTATATACAAATACAGCTATAACATATCACCTGGGTGACAGCAGTGGTCCGGATTAGCAGCATCACCTCAACGGTATATCAAGTACCCTTTTCTTTATTCTGCAATTGGACACACTTCTATGCATTTTTCCCATCTTTTCTGCCTTCTTCCTCTTCTCTAATCTATATCACTCAACCTAACATTTTACCCAACCTACTGTTTACAAAGGGGTGGCAACACTTGCTTAATCTGTGAACATTAAATATGCCTCAAGGATGACTTTTTCTCAACTTTGGAAGGATGACAATTTTGATACTCGGCAAAGAATAAGGAGCAAGACAAGTGAGCAAGAGCTAGGTATAAGGTAGAGTATGTTCCCTTTACATAAAGGCATACAACTGTTTGTAAAGGGTATTTACTGAAGAAATGTTAGTTAGTAAATAACCACACAGTCCATGTGCAAACTATTCCATGTCACCTATGTCATCAACAAGGTTGAAAAACCTAAAATGTTAGGCTTATTTATTAGATGAATTGAGACCCCTATAAAATTAAAGTGAAACAAGCAAGCCCTCTTTTTAAGAAATAAAATTAAAACTCTAAAAATTGTTAAAAAAAATTGTAAGTAGTCTAAATTCCCTCCTAGATACTCTTCACTTTAAAATTCACCAAAACAACTAGAATAGATTGAAATCAAGTTCACCTTCAAATCTGTGTTGCCTATCATAAAGGAAGCTCCTGATAGATAGGTGTTGAATCGTTGAGAATAGACTACAGGAAGTGCTCAATAACTACTGACTAACTGGCCTCCCTGTTTTGAGTTCTTTCTCACTTCAAAACACTATCCACGCTGCCAGTGGAGTTATCCTTCAAAACAATAAAAATATGATCATATCATTACCGTAACTAAAACCCTTCAGTAGTGTCCTATTATATACAGAACAAAGAACTAAGCTAAAATGCCTTATTCAAGTAATCTGGGCTCCTACCCACTAATCCGTTCTCATTTCCTGCTATGTCTCACATCTCACCATACATCAAGTACACTAAAAACCATCTAATGCTCCTGACTTCTAAGGCTCACTCCTTCAAAATTAATCTGTATCACTTTCTCTGTCTACAAGTCCACACTTCAAATAACTCAAGTATACCCAGGGTAAGCTGGAATATTCTCACCTCTCTGGTACCTCTCATATATTTCTATATCTTTGACATTATACTTATGATACTATTATAATATTTCTTTACATTTACATCCCCATTCATAAGACCAGTGGTCTGCAAATTTCTTGTTTGTTTGTTTCTTTTGACCGTACAGCATGCGGGATCTTAGTTCGCCGACCGGGGATCAAACCCATGCCCCCTGTAGTGGCAGTGTGGAGTCCTAACCACTGGACCGCCAGGGAAGTCCCTGCAAATTTCTTTTCATTTTGTATCCAATCTAAACACATATCCCAACAATTGTGTATAATATATGCATATTAATTTTTAATAAATTGCATACATGCACAACTGTTTAATATGTTATAAAACAGACAAAAATTGAATAATAGATCAAGAATAAACAGGAGCTCTCCAATTTCTTTCCAAATTCCAATGAACTGCTGTGGAAGTAGCCTCCTTTGGAGGTCACGGCACTAAATTATAAACTCCCTGGAAGGCAAGAAATTATGTACTATTCTTCTGGGCATACTCAATACCTAGACTAATACTTGACATATAAAAAATTATCAATGAAATTCTTGCTGTACAAAATAATAAACTAAGGAACTGAAAAGTTTTAAACAATTATTTCAAAAAATTTTTTTCTAATAGTGACCTTGATTTGATGATTCAAAATAAACAAAGTGGTTAACCATCAATGAAAGCTCCACAGTAAATTAAAGAATTAAATATATAACACTTTCAATTATAAATATATCTTATTATCAGAAATGTGAAAAACTGTGACTTAAAAAACCAATGAAATAGTTACTCCCTCTTGCGAGAGCACCGGAATCACAATTAACTGCTGAACAATCATCAACAGGAAGACACTGGAACTCACCAAAAGAAGATACCCCACATCCAAAGACAAAGGAGAAGCCACAGTGAGACGGTAGGAGGGGCGCAATCACAATATAATCAAATCCCATAACTGCTGGGTGGGTTACTCACAAACTGGAGAACACTTATACCACTGAAGTCCACCCACTGGAGTGAAGGTTCTGAGTCCCACGTCAGGCTTCCCAACCTGGGGGTCTGGCAACAGGAGGAGGAATTCCTAGAGAATCAGACTTTGAAGGCTAGCGGGACTTGATTGCAGAACTTCGACAAGACTGGGAGAAACAGAGACTCCACTCTTGGAGGGCACACACAAAATAGTGTGCGCATCGGGACCCAGGGGAAGGAGCAGTGACCCCATAGGAGACTGAACCAGACCTACCTGCTGGTATTGGAGGGTCTCTTGCAGAGGCAGGGGGTGGCTGGGGCTCAACATGGGGACAAGGACACTGGCAGCAGAAGTTCTGGGAAGTACTCCTTGGTGCAAGCCCTCCCAGAGTCCGCCATTAGCCCCACCAAAGAGCTGGGTAGGCTCCAGTGTTGGGTCACCTCAGGCAAAACAAGCAACAGGGAGGGAACCCAGCCCCACCCATCAGCAGTCAAGTGGATAAAAGTTTTACTGAGCTCTACCCACCAGAGCAACACCCAGCTCTACCCACCACCAGTCCCTCCCATTAGGAAACCTGCACAAGCCTCTTAGACAGCCTCATCCACCAGAGGGCAGACAGAAGCAAGAAGAACTACAATCCTGCAGCCTGTAGAACAAAAACCACATTCACAGAAAGACAGACAAGATGAAAAGGCAGAGGGTTATGTACCAGATGAAGGAACAAGATAAAACGCCAGAAAAACAACTAAATGAAGTGGAGATAGGAAACCTTCCCGAAAAAGAATTCAGAATCATGATAATGAAGATGATCCGGGATCTCAGAAAAAGAATGGAGGCAAAGATCGAGAAGATGGAAAAAAAAGTTTAACAAAGACCTAGAAGAATTAAAGAACGAACAAAGAGAGATGAACAAAACAATAACTGAAATGAAAAATACACTAGAAGGAATCAATAGCAGAGTAACTGAGGCAGAAGAACGGATAAGTGACCTGAAAGACAGAATGGTGGAATTCACTGCTGTGGAAGAGAATAAAGAAAAAAGATTGAAAAGAAATGAAGACAGCCTAAGAGACCTCTGGGACAACATTAAACACAACAACATTCACGTTATAGGGGTCCCAGAAGGAGAGAGAAAGGACCCGAGAAAATACATGAAGAGATTACAGTCAAAAACATAACTAACATGGGAAAGGAAACAGCCACCCAAGTCCAGGAAGCCCAGAGAGTCCCAGGCAGGATAAACCCAAGGAGAAACACGCCGAGACACATAATAATGAAATTCGCAGAAATTAAAGACAAAGAAAAAATACTGAAAGCAGCATGGGGAAAACAACAAATAACATACAAGGGAACTCCCATAAGGTTAACAGCTGATTTCTCGGCAGAAATTCTACAAGCAAGAAGGGAGTGGCATGATATACTTAAAGTGATGAAAGGGAAGAAGCTACAACCAAGATTACTCCACCCGGCAAGGATCTCATTCAGATTCGATGGAGAAATCAAAATCTTCACAGACAAGCAAAAGCTAAGAGAATTCAGCACCACCAAACCAGCTCTACAACAAATGCTAAAGGAACTTCTCTAAGTGGGAAACACAAGAGAGGAAAAGGACCTACAAAAACAAACCCAAAACATTAAGAAAGTGGTCATAGGAACATACGTAGCAATAATTACCTTAAACGTGAATGGATTAAATGCTCCAACCAAAAGACACAGGCTTGCTGAATGGATACAAAAGCAAGACCCATATATATGCTGTCTACAAGAGACCCACTTCAGATCTAGGGACACATACAGACTGAAAGTGAGGGGATGGAAAAAGATATTCCATGCAAATGGAAATCAAAAGAAAGCTGGAGTAGCAATACTCATATCAGATAAAATAGACTTTAAAATAAAGAATGTTACAAGAGACAAGGAAGGACACTACATAATGATCAAGGGATCAATCCAAGAAGAAGATATAACAATTATAAATATATATGCCCCAACAAAGGAGCACCTCAATACATAAGGCAACTGCTAACAGCTATAGAAGAGGAAATAGACAGTAACACAATAATAGTGGGGGACTTTAACACCTCACTTACACCAATGGACAGATCATCCAAACAGAAAATTAATAAGGAAACACAAGCTTTAAATGACACAATAGACCAGATAGATTTAATTGATATTTATAGGACCTTCCATCCAAAAACAGCAGATTACACTTTCTTCTCAAGTGCACACGGAACATTCTCCAGGATGGATCACACCTTGGGTCACAAATCAAGCCTCAGTAAATTTAAGAAAATCGAAATCATATCAAGCATCTTTTCTGCCCACAACGCTATGACATTAGAAATCAATTACATGGAAA
The DNA here is from genome assembly GCF_028564815.1 of Eubalaena glacialis. Classification (NCBI taxonomy): domain Eukaryota; kingdom Metazoa; phylum Chordata; class Mammalia; order Artiodactyla; family Balaenidae; genus Eubalaena; species Eubalaena glacialis. The sequence goes on along the minus strand of NC_083727.1, from coordinate 69,124,300 downwards.
AAACATAAAAAACACAAACACATGGAGGCTAAACAATACGTTATTAAATAACCAAGAGATCACTGAAGAAATCAAAGAGGAAATCAAAAAACACCTAGAGACAAATGACAAAGAAAATACGACGATCCAAAACCTATAGGATGCAGCAAAAGCAGTTCTAAGAAGGAAGTTTATAGCAATACAAGCCTACCTCAAAAAACAAGAAAAATCTCAAATAAACAATCTAACCTTACACCTAAAGGAACTAGAGAAAGAAGAACATACAAAACCCAAAGTTAGTAGAAGGAAAAAAATCATAAAGATCAGAGCAGAAATAAATGAAATAGAAACAAAGAAAACAATAGCAAAGATCAATAAAACTAAAAGCTAGTTCTTTCAGAAGATAAACAAAACTGATAAACCATTCTCCAGACTCATCAAGAAAAAGAGGGAGAGACTCAAATCAATAAAATTAGAAATGAAAAAGGAGAAGTTGCAACAGACACTGCAGAAATACAAAGCATCCTAAGAGACTACTACAAGCAACTCTATGCCAATAAAATCGACAACCTGGAAGAAATGGACAAATTCTTAGAAAGGTATAACCTTCCAAGACTGAACCAGGAAGAAACAGAAAATATGAACAGACCAATCACAAGTAATGAAATTGAAACTGTGATTAAAAACCTTACAAGAAACAAAAGTCCAGGACCAGATGGCTTCACAGGTGAATTCTATCAAACATTTAGAGAAGAGCTAACACCTATCTTTCTCAAACTCTACCAAAATATATCAGAGGGAGGAACGCTCCCTAATTCATTCTATGAGGCCACCATCACCCTGATACCAAAACCAGACAAAGATACTACAAAAAAAGAAAATTACAGACCAATATCACTGATGAATATAGATGCAAAAATCCTCAACAAAATACTAGCAAACAGAATCCAACAACACATTAAAAGGATCATACACCATGATCAAGTAGGATTTATCCCAGGGATGCAAGGATTCTTCAATATATGCAAATCAATAAACGTGATACACCATATTAACAAATTGAAGAAGAAAAACCATATGATCATCTCAATAGATGCAGAAAAAGCTTTTGACAAAATTCAACACCTATTTATGATAAAAACTCTCCAGAAAGTGGTCATAGAGGGAACCTACCTCAACATAATAAAGGCCATATATGACAAACCCACAGCAAATATCATTCTCAATGGTGAAAAACTGAAAGCATTTCCTCTAAGATCAGGAAAAAGACAACGATGTCCACTCTCGCCACTATTATTCAACATAGTTTTGAAAGTTTTAGCCACGGCAATCAGAGAAGAAAAAGAAATAAAAGGAATCCAAATGGTAAAAGAAGAAGTAAAACTGTCACTGTTTGCAGACGACATGATACTATACACAGAGAATCCTAAAGATGCCACCAGAAAACTACTAGAGCTAATCAGTGAATTTGGTAAAGTTGCAGGATACAAAATTAATGCACAGAAATCTCTTGCATTCCTATACACTAATGATGAAAAATCTGAAAGAGAAATTAAGAAAACACTCTCATTTACCACTGCAACAAAAAGAATAAAATACCTAGAAATAAACCTACCTAGGGAGAGAAAAGACCTGTATGCAGAAAACTATAAGACACTGATGAAAGAAATTAAAGATGATACAAACAGATGGAGAGATATACCATGTTCTTGGATTGGAAGAATCAATATTGTGAAAATGACTATACTACCCAAAGCAATCTAGAGATTCAATGCAATCCCTATCAAATTACCAATGGCATTTTTTACAGAACTAGAACAAACAATTTCACAATTTGTATGAAGACACAAAGACCCCGAATAGCCAAAGCAGTCTTGAGAAAGAAAAACGGAGCTGGAGGAATCAGGCTCCCTGACTTCAGACTATACTACAAAGCTACTGTAATCAAGACAGTATGGTATGGGCACAAAAACAGAAATACAGATCAATGGAACAGAATAGAAAGCCCAGAGATAAACCCACGCACCTATGGTCAACTACTCTATGACAAAGGAGGCAAGGATCTACAATGGAGAAAAGACAGCCTCTTAAATAAGTGGTGCTGGGAAAACTGGACAGCTACATGTAAAAGAATGAAATTAGAACACTCCCTAACACCATACACAAAAATAAACCCAAAATGGATTAGATACCTAAATGTAAGACCGGACACTATAAAACTCTTAGAGGAAAACATAGGAAGAACACTCTTTGACATAAATCACAGCAAGATCTTTTGTGATCCACCTCCTAGAGTAATGTAAATAAAAACAAAAATAAACAAATGGGACCTAATGCAACTTAAAAGCTTTTGCACAGCAAAGGAAACCATAAACAAGACGAAAGACAACCCTCAGAATGGGAGAAAATATTTGCCAACGAATCAACGGACAAAGGATTAATCTCCAAAATATATAAACAGCGCATGCAGCTCAATATCAAAAAAACAAACAACCCAATCCAAAAATGGCAGAAGACCTAAATAGACATTTCTCCAAAGAGGACATACAGATGGCCAAGAAGCACATGAAAACCTGCTCAACATCACTAATTATTAGAGAAATGCAAATCAAAACTACAATGAGGTACCATTCTCACACCAGTAAGAATGGGCGTCATCAGAAAATCTACAAACAACAAATGCTGGAGAGGGTGTGGAGAAAAGAGAACCCTCTTGCACTGGTGGTGGGAATGTAAATTGATACAGCCACTATGGAGAACAGTATGGAGGTTCCTTAAAAAACTAAAAATAAAATTACCATATGATCCAGCAATCCCACTACTGGGCATATACCCAGAGAAATCCATAATTCAAAAAGACACATGCACCCCACTGCTCACTGCAGCACTATTTACAATAGCCAGGTCATGGAAGCAACCTAAATGCCCATCGACAGACAAATGGATAAAGAAGATGTGGTACATATATACAATGGAATATTACTCAGCCATTAAAAGGAACGAAATTGGGTCATTTGTTGAGACATGGATGGATCTAGAGACTGTCATACAGAGTGAAGTAAGTCAGAAAGAGAAAAACAAATATCACATATTAACGCATATATGTGGAACCTAGAAAAATGGTACAGATGAACCGGTTTGCAGGGCAGAAATAGAGACATAGATGTAAAGAACAAACGTATGGACACCAAGGGGGGAAAGTGGCGGGGGGCCGTGGTGGTGGTGTGATGAATTGGGAGATTGGGATTGACATGTATACACTAATATGTATAAAATGGATAACTAATAAGAACCTGCTGTATAAAAAAATAAATAAAATAAAATTCAAAAATGCAGAAAAAAAATTAAAATTTTAAAAATCAATGAAATATAGCAACAGGTACTCAATAAATTCTTACTGAATGAATGATTATAGACCAAGAGGTGAAAAGCATGAATTAATCATTTTTACAGGAAAATATGGTTGAATCTCCTAAACAAGACACAAAAGCACAAACTTTGAGATCTAGTGAGCTGGATTTCATTAAAATGAAAAACTTCTGTGAATCAATAGATATTAATATGGAAAACATATTGTTTGCCACATATATAACTAAGAAAGGATTAGAATCCATAAAAGATAGCTATTAGAAGATTATTCAAACTTGCAATTAAATCACAAAAGAAAAATTCAAACAAGTAAAAATAAACATGAAATATGCTTAACTTCATTAGTAACCGGAAAGCAAACTAAAACAATCCAATTGGCAAAGATCTTAAAGTCTGATAATACCAACTGTGGTAAAGTGGTACAACTACTTCTGAGGGGAATTTAGCAACACAACAAAAAACTGAAGTCGCCAATTTAATCAGAATCTCCATGACGTAGGGATGAGGGATTGGCTTTTTAAAACGCTTCCTAGGTGATTGTATCCCAAGAATGAGAACTATCCTAGAGAAACCTGGACATACACACACAATAAAAAGTATATAAAACTGTTCCATGCAATAGTAGTATAACAGCAAAATATGGAAACCCAAATGTCCATCAAATGGAAAAAAGATAAACTCTGTTTATTTATACAATGTAATAAAATACTAATTAAAGTGAGTGAACTAAACCTGTATGTATTAACACAAATAAATCTCAACAACAACAACAAAAATCTCAACAAAATAAGGTGGCTCAAATGTTGGGTACCATAGTACAGTAGTACAATGACATTTATATAACACTAGAAACCCTGCAAAAGAATACACCACATATATCTTATAGATCTACACATAGGTAGTAAAGGTATTAAAAACACTCATGGGAATAATAAACATCAAATTCAGGGTGGAAGCTGCTTCTGGATAAGACGGTCAAGAATGGAATGAGAGAGGTGTGCACAAGAAACTCCTACTAAATCTGTAATGATTTATTCCTTACTGAAAGGAAAGTGGAGTAAAAATGACAATGCTAAACTTCAACAAATCTGGAGGTCAGTACATGAGTATGCCTAACACTATATTTGTGCATGCTGAAATTTTTCATATTTTTTAAAAGAATTAGAAGGCTGTTGTCTCAGGCAAAGCTCCCAGACTAAGAAGTGAACCTGCACTGGAACAATATTAAAGTGGAGTTTGTTATCAAGAGGCAAAGGAGACAGTGTACCCCCATTCACAAAGAAACAAGACCAACTCCATCCTTTACATCTCGTTACGGGCCAATGAACATTATTCCAATATCTGTAATGAGAATAAATCAATTCTGGAACACCTTACTCTTGAGGAATATAGTGGTCACAGACAGAACAAAAATAAAACTTGATTTCTGACTGAGTTTCTTAAATTTGAAACTCTGAAATATAGAAATTCAACAAAAAAATGAGATACATACATTGAACATTTCCAGGAAAAAATAATCTGGATAAATGCAATCCTGAATCTTAATACTGCAATTTAAAATGTATACCTCTAAAAAAGCACTTTTTAAAAGCCTTGTTATAAATCTTCAAAACCTTATAACTTAACACTTTTAATTCCAGAAATCTTAATTGCTTTCAGTCTGCTTTGAATACTAAGTGATTATGCAGTTTGAATAACACGTCTAGAGGAATGATTATACCTTTTCATGGATATACACTACTGAAAGAACTTCTTGCATTTACAGAAGTCATCTTGTACTGCCTAAATAATTCAGTCATTCATACTATAATTAAACATTAACAGGAAAACAGATTCTTGATGAGTCTAACATTGTAGGAAATGGGTAGAGAATATAATTCCTATTTTTTTAATCTATTTACAACAGGCAATTTTATATTTTGTTTTTAAGTTTCCTGCATGTACTCATGAATAACATATTTGCGCCTCCATGTTACACAGTCAACACTCATAGTCAGTTTCTCTCTGTTTTTTTTTGTTTTTTTTTAAGTGACAGACTAATAAAATTTGAAGACTTTTTAATCAAGTACAGGATAACTAAAATTGAGAATTTTCCATTTTACAAAATGCTGTCTTATTTTATCACAATTAAACATTTTTCCTTACTCACTTGAAGTTCCTAAAGAATCCAAAGACAAAGAAATGTGCTAAATATTAGGCAACAAAGAGAAAGAAAAGATGTAAAAGTATTAATAAGGTATCAAATGGGTAATTTGAAAGAGTCATCATTGTGCTTTCCTACTATCTCTAAGGCAGTAGCACGTTTTATTTGTTAAAAACTAATCATTATCTCAGTGACATTTTTATTTTATAAATTATAAAAGGTACTTACATTGAATTTAATTATGTCATATATCAAGTATCTAGGAACAGCCTGTCCATTTACTCTGTCAATAATCATTTCCTTTAAAGAGAAAAGAAGGTAAGTTTATTCATACTTTAAGAGCAATTTCTTTAGTTTGATTAAAATATAACATTCACACAGAAAGTACATAAATCATAAATATACAACTTGATGAAATTTCAAAGTGAACACACTTCTACACAGATCAAATCAATAGACTGTCAGCACCACAAAAAACCGCACCATGAATTTATTCTGTATTGCAATAAAATCATATGACAATATCTCCTCATTTTTTATATTTGAATTACTATTCTACATTTTATGTTTGAATTACTAAGCAACTATTAGGATAAAGAAACTACAAATTTTAAATTCTAAATATCAGCAACATTTAAAAATTAATTTTACTAAATCATTATTGCTTTAAATTCTGTTGTATGCCAATTGCTTTAATCATAAAATCTATAGGTATAAATGGTGCCCTTATTATAGATAAAATCTCCATGTGACACACACAGTCCTTCTTGGTTCTGTATCCCTCTACTATGATCAAAGGGAACAGGGCAAGAGAATATGATATCACATATCACAGCCATTAAGTGAAACGAACTTAAAATCTGCACTCTGACAGAAAAAAGAAAAAGGACACTAAAGGATGATTACAGGCATACAATGTAGGATTTTTTAAATTTTTAATTCTTTTTTTTTTCTGCCATGTCATGCAGCTTGCAGGATCTTAGTAATTCCCTAAAATATTAATTCTTAATAATAGGTTTTAACCTAAAATTAATATTCTTTCCTCATATTCTTCCTAGGAAACTAAGCAGTCTTTTTATTATCTAATTTCATGACAATATCCACACACAACCATCGAAAATTACAAGGAACACACTGATCGAGGACAAATATATTTTCTAGTTTTAAGCAACTATCACCAATTGATTTCTTTCTCAAATATGTATTAGTTAAGCTACAGACATTTATTTATGGTTATCATCTTGAACCCAACACTTGACATAAATCACTTTCATTACTTTAAATTTGTTTACCGAAATATTTTTAAGTACTTGTATCTGAGAATTTTATGAGCCAACAAGGTAGTACCAATAACAGGTTTCAATTAATCTTTTCAAAAATGTGGATGGAAATTAAGTGGACTTCCAGGTTCAGAGAGCAGACATCACAGAATTTCCCTCCCAAATTACCTGATGAAATGAGTAAATACATATCTTCTTCAAACATTAAAAATAACAAAAAAGAAAGTTTATTATCAGCAAACTAAACAAGTAAAAAGGAATAAACAAACCAGTAAGCTTTAAAAACTGATAGCCATGGAAACTACCAAAATTCTGGTAAAACAAAAAGGGTTCACCTCCAAGCCCACTAAATCCCCAAAAGCCCTACTTGTAAAATGACAAATCATTGATAACTGTCACTATTACATTCAAATATAGAGAAGGAAACTCAGTGGTTGTTCCTGTCTTTTTTCCCTCTTCCGATTAAAGAGTAATTAAAATAGCAGAACACTCCTCCTGCCTGAAATAAAGGCTACGGGACTGCGTGCTGAATTGGAGAAACAATCTGAGCATTATTGGAATAAAATATGGCTCCCAACTAGCTGATGAAAACATTCACCCATAGTTTTTAAAAGAGAAGAGAACCCAGGGATTCTAACAAAGACCTAGGCTGTGTGGTGGACAAAATATATGAAGAAATGATCTTCAAGGCACTGGACATCCAGCAACAAAGTACAGTAACTCCTAGGAAACAGTAAATAACTATATGAGCCCTACAACTGTCCCAGCTTATTGGTCGAGGAGAGTTTCCAGGCTTCAATGCAGGCAGGGGGAGCCCAGGAGAGCCCAGCAGTCTCCCTGAATTGAGAAAATAGAGCAGGTTGTCTAGGGAGACCGATGAGGCTAGAGTTTTCACAGCAGAGGATAGGGTGTGAAGAGGGACGTCTGCAGATAGAACCCCATGAATATTCAGCAAAGCATGCATGTGAGGAAACTACTCAAGGTCAGGCAAAGAAGCACCCAAAAATCTTAGAGAGAACCATACATGGCACTCAACAAGGTTGGTAATAACGCCTGTTCCCACGAGCCAGATTAGAAAGTCTCATAACTCACAGGGCATTGAGTACTCAGAAGGATCTTGTCTCAGTAGTGAAGGATAATTATCCCTAGACTTAAGACTCCTCACCTAACAAATCTTAAAAACAAGACTCAAAAGGTACAAACTAGTTTCAAGTAAATTAACTGTATCTCAGAACAAAGCTCAAGAATATTTATAGGAATACAAAAATATTGAGCCCCCAACAAGGTAAAATTCAAAACGTCTGGCAGCCAATCAAAAATTACCAGGTATGCAAAGAGACAAAAACATACAACTCATAAAGAGGAGAAAGAAAATCCATCAAAATAGGCCTAAAACTGTGAGAGACGTTAGAGCTAGCAGGCAAGAATATTCTAACAGTATTCCATATATTCAAAAAGGTAAGTAGAGACACAGAAGACTTAAAAAAGACTCAAATTCAATTTCCAGAGGCGAAAACTACAATGTCTGAGGTGAAAAATACTGTGGTTGGGATGAACAGTGGTTTAGATGCTGGAGAAGGAGAGATTCATGAACTTGAAGACAAATCAATACAAACTATCCAAAATGAAACACAAAAAGAAAAGTTTGTTGTTGTTGTTTTAATGAAAGAACATTAGTAATTAAATCTTCAACAGGTGGAAGGGTAAAAATGCACAAAAACGTTCTACTTTTGATGAAAATTGTAAACCCACAGAAAAAAGATGCTGAATCCTTTATTATGGGCCCTACCAAAAAAACCACAAAATCTGCATGTTTGACTTTCCTATCCTCTGTACTTTTCCATATTCCATTGCCTTTAGTTGAAGTTCCCAGGCATCCACTCTTCTGCCTACCCATTTAATATTTCCTGAGCCCAAACTATACGCTATGCTCTAAGTGCTGGAGAAGTTAAGCACACAGCCCCTAGCTTCAAGGGGCTCAGAGTCATAGAAAGAGAGGAAAATATAAAAGTACCTAGGTCCAAGGAAGAGCTACAGTTTTAATAATAGATGGTCATACAGATAGATTGACCATGTAGCTATCTGTCTAAACCAGGATACTTTTGAGAGTGAAAGAGATGGCTGTTAATAACTATACTAAGACAACAAGTATACACCTTTACTATTCCAGTCAAATAAGGGCATATTGTATAAACATAAGGAGAAGGAGTAGTTATTTCTACTTGAAGAGTAAGACAAAGGTTTGATAATAAGGTGAGAAACCCATTAGCTGAATCCTGAAAGAGGTGGTGGATATCTTCTAGCAGGATGGTGGACAAGCCAAATGGTATTTAAAAGGAATGGAAAAGGTGGTAAACTATCCAAAGCTCAGTAATAGGTGGGACTTATGCTTTCAAGGGCTCACAGTCAAAGATGATGCTAAAGGCTTAGGTGTGGCCCAGATAAAAGGAATATTACATTGCGTACTTTGGCTTTCATGCTTTCAGCAATGGAGAACCACTGAAGGGGTGTTTTGGGTTTTTTTTTAATAAATTTATTTGTTTTATTTATTTATTTTTGGCTGCGTTGGGTCTTCGTTGCTGCACACGGGCTTTCTCTAGCTGCGGTGAGCGGGGGCTTCTCTTGTTGCAGAGCATGGGCTCTAGGCACGCAGGCTTCAGTAGTTGTGGCGCACGGGCTCTAGAGCACAGGCTCAGTAGTTGTGGCGCACAGGCTTAGGTGCTCCGCGGCATACGGGATCTTCCCAGACCAGGGCTCGAACCCGTGTCCCCTGCACTGGCAGGCGGATTCTTAACCACTGCGCCACCAGGAAGCCCCCACTGAAGGGTTTTAATGAAAGGAAGTAATTAACTGTGGAAAATCTGTGGGCCTTCAAAGCTCATCTCAAAGGTAACCCATTCCTTGAAATCCTTTCAGATAAGGCCCATTTGGTTCTAATTATCATAGTTAAGTGATGAAATGTTCCTGAATTAGATAGCAGTGGTTGCATAATCTTGCGAATATTAAAAACCACTGACTTATATACCTTAGAATGGTAAATTATATTTCAACTTTTTCAATAAAGTTAAATTTTAAAAAGAAAACAAAATCCTAAAATCAGTTCTTCAGAGTGAAGGAAAATGATGGAACCCCAGATACACAGCATATATTAAACGTCAGCTATGTACGTGTTGATTACACACGTTCTAGAAATACAGGCACAACAAAATGACTAAAAGGAAATACATCAAAATGTTAAAATTTAATCTCTTCTTGATAGTTGAGTTCTATTTTATAACATACAGACTTCCTAAAATTTTAACAATGAGCATGCATATTCCTTTATAAAAAATTAACAGATGAAAAGACATGCCATTTTCCCAAGACTTTTGTATTAACTTTAATGATTAACTGCTATATCCTCCTCTTATCCTCAGTATAAAATTGATTGAACTTCACTGATTTGTTTCAAGTGAATTGCTGCCGTATTTCTAAACTCCTATTTTCCACATTCTGTGGGTCAAAGAACATAATCTAGAGAGCAAAACAAAAGCTTCAACACTCACATCTGACAGCCAGACAATTAGGCAGTTTGAGTTATTCTTGGATTTGGAATTTTACAAAAACAATTTGCAAATGAAAATGTAGAAGAAACAGGAAACTACAGAGGACTGTTTTAATTAACTAAGTGGAAAAACAGATATGGCAACTATAATTCTGGTCCAAGTAAACCGACATCATGAATCATATTGCTATTTTAAAACCTCACAAGAGTCTATTATGTTGCTCTCAGTTATCCAAGTTTGGGGTGAAAATAAATAGTACTGCTAAGTTAAATCTGCAGGTGGTTAAGCATCTAATTCTTAAGCAGTATTTCCTACCTGGAATGCCCTTGGCCCATGTCCAACAAAAATCTCTTTCTATAGAAATCTTCTCATATCTAATGCCAACTCCTCTATAAACCATCTTTAGTTCCTAACTAGATATAATTCATTTCTCCTCTAAACCACCAAAGGACTTGTTTTAAATGCCAATCTTCGGGTTATCGTTTTATTCATTATTCTCCATCCCGACCCAAAGAAGTAAGATGTCTCCAGGGTGAGGCCTTCTCCTCAACCTTCTAAGCAATGCCTGCACTCCTGGTGTGGTACGTGATAGGAATGAAAAACTACACTAAACTTTTGCAAATGCTATAACTTGAGAGTCTTTTTCTTCCTTTTATTTTATGAATTACAATGCTAAAAAACTATCTTAAATAAAATGAAAGGAACAAAAATCAAAATAAATATTCTTGCTGTTCCCATGAACCAATTACCAGAGCTGCTGTATTGGCAATGCAGATTATGGACAGCACAACGCCAGGGGTAGCCGTCACATCAACTACGATAAGAACGGAACACCTTGGAGATGCACAGTAGCAATACTTCCAACCTTAGGCAGTGGCTCTGTCAACCACAAGGGGGTGTGTGTGCGCACGTGCAGCATGCGTGCGCACACACGCACAAATGTGTTAAAAAATTTACGTATATATGTCAAAATATTTTACCACGCACACCGTCACTGGCATGAAAATTTATAATACTAGTAGCCTCACAGAGTGCACAGTATAGACAATTCTGTTACTCTATAGTTACTCTTTGTTCAGTCTCCGTTTGCCACTCAGTCTCAATCAACTATACTACCTTCTTTCCTTCTTTCTAATCTTTATATCCAGCTCAGTCAACCTCTCCCTGGACTCCTGTCATCACTCTTTAGGACCCATCTAAAATGTTCATTGATCTCATGTTCACTGCTCTTCTCCACACAACCTCAAACTCTCACTCTCTCTAGGTCACATCCTGAACCTTCTCATCACCCAAAACTATACCTCAGAAGTGGCTGATTCAAACATCTCATTCTCCAATCACAGTCTTCCATCTTCTGGCTTGCACACTCCAATATTTACCTGGTAAATTTTTAAAAAAGCAATGGGATGGGGGCAACAAGCATTCAGGTCACTTGGAAAATGGTACTCCCTCTGTTAAACAAATAAATACATATTTTATGCATGTGGCTTTCATTAGGGTAATTCTATCATTCAGAGTTTAAATGAACATTCACAAGCTACTCACTATTTTCCCAATATCATTGGTATAAATCTGCAACAGAGAAGCAAATTTCATCTTAAGACAGGAAGCATTCTCATACAAATTCCAGAGACTATTAGCCAGATATAGTTCAATCTGCCTTGTGAAAAAGGTTCAATACCGAAAAAGTGAAGAAATATTAAAGAACATGAGTAGTATCCCTGTAGAAAAGAAACTTACAGTTGTGGGAAGTCATAAGAAAGATGTAGAGTCCCTTTTCCCTCAAAAGAAAAATAGTGAAGGTGTGGCAAAGAGATAAACCACACAACCAAACATAGCAAACAGAAAGGTAAATGGTCTGGAGATAAGCCTACCAGAGATCATTCTGCAGAGAAAAATACAAGCTTCTTGTTGTACAGATTTGCACATGAAGTGTAACATACTAATTCAGCCTAACTTCTCAAATAGCCTTGTTCACCCGAAAGCTAAATAAAGAGAGCAAAATCTAAGTGACAAATTTCAGAATAGCCAAGAGATTGGATATCCTTGCACTATCAGACATTAAATTGTATGCTAAAGTTACAGCATGTAAGTCAACCTAAAACTACCACAGGAAGACCAAAATATTAATGGAATGGGAAAGCGAATCAAGAAACAAACAACAATATAAGGGAATCCCATATACAATAAAAATGATACATCTAATTAAAAAGGAAAAATACATTAGCAGACTGGTGCTGAGGCAACAGTTTAGACATTTGGAAATAAATAAAACTGTATCCCTATCTTACTCCTTTTACCAAAATGTATCGTGGATAGATCAAATATTTAAATATGTAAATGAAACCATAAAAGTATTAGAAGGAAAAACAGGGGACTATTATAATAATTCTGAAGTAAAAATATCTCTTTCTTAAAATGACACAAAAGCCAAATATTAAAAACCAAGGTGTTTAACTACTATATATAAAATAGATAACTAATAAGGACATACTGTATAGCACAGGGAACTCTACTCAGTACTCTGTAATAACCTATATGGAAAAGAATCTAAAGAAGAGTGAATATATGTATATGTATAACTGATTCACTTTGCTGTACATCTAAAACTAACACAACATTGTAAATCAACTATACTCCAATAAATATATATTTTTTAAAAACCAAGGTGTTTATAATTTACCTACATAAATTTCAACTTGTGCCATGGAAAACACCAGAAAAAATAATATTTTTTCAAAATATGGGTCATAAAGTAATAACCCAAGAGACAAAAACTTCTCATAAATCAGTAAGAAAAACATGAACACCCAACAGAAAAATGTATGAAAGATCTGAATGGGCAACTCACAGAAGAAATATAGTAACTCTGTACTGTACTAAATACAGTAAAAAAGAAGTGAAAAACTATTAAACCTCCTTAACAATTCACATAAATTAAGAGGTAAACATTTATTTCACTATGTGCCAGACACTATTATCAGCACTTTATATAAACTATCCAACTTAATGTTCACAGCAGCACCAAGACCTAAGTACTGTTATTAGCCTAACTTCACTACAGATGAGGAAACTGAGTAAATAATATTAGGGCCCTCATACAATAACTCATGGAGCCAATAAGACACCATCAGTTAGAGTCAGGCTCTTAACCACTATGCTATACTGTCTCCTAAAATGAAAAAGTCATTTAAAATTAGAAGGTTTTAAATTTTCAAAACCCAGTGTTTAAGACAGTGCATAGATCCTTTACAAATGGATGGCTGAACTGTACATGTGTTCAAACTTCCTGGAAAGAAGGGTGGCAATTATACATGTCAATGTTTAAAATGGGTAACGCCCTCAAATCCAGCACAGTGGACACAGTGCAGTGTATCAGGTTACTGTCCCTGCCTCAGCAGGACTACTCCTCTTGCACTCCAAGTGGTACTGCCACCAGTGAGTTCCTGACCTCCACTGTCACTCTTCCTTGGATATATATATAACTCAGGCAAGGCCCTCTGGAATCTTCCCTGGGATTGATATATAGATATTGGGAGAAAAAAGTTCCCTTTCTGCTTGGGTTGCAAGGCAACTTGCCTCCCACATGGAAAGAGCCTTCATGCAGAGTGAGAACAGACAGACAAGTAAGCAAAGAAAGAGAGAGAAAGACAACATGCCCAATATCACTTGAGTCCCCAGATCCAGCCTGAAGCAAGCCAAGCTGAAACCTAATTATTTGTGCCAATTTACTTCTTTTTTCCTCAGTTACTTTAAGTAGAATCTCACTTCTAAGAATCGTAATTATAAAACTGCACAACTGTGAAAGAAAAAGGTATAAGGATATGCATACAAGTACGTCTTATAGTACAAAAAACTACAAAAAATCCAAATGTCCACCAAAAGAGGGCTGGCTAAATTAATCACAGAATTGTTTGTCAAACTTGCCTAATTAAAATCACTTGGGCACTTATTAAAAATAAAGATAACTTGACCCCTGGGAGAGTCTAATTCACTAGGTCTAGGATAGGCTACTGGGATAGGCCATATTTTTAACAAGCACCCCCTATAATTTTCATAAGCAAGATAGTCTGGAAACCCCAAATTACAGTGTTTACATATACAGTGGTCTATCATTCAGACTTTTATGTGAAAAAGGTCCAAAACACATTGCTGAGTGAAAACAACACAAATTACAAAACAGATTAACATTTAAACCTTTTCATGCAAAATTATGTAACTATCCACATGGGTACATATTTGACCAAAGTACTCATTTTCAGCCAGGGCAGAGGTACCTGTACTCAGAATCTTACTGGGACTGGAAGGGGTCCCAACTCCCCAAAAGATTCTGATAGACATTCTGTTTAAGAATCTATTCTCTGAGTTACTGTTACTAATATGAATGTGAATCCTTCAGGAGCAGATGTTAAGATTGAATGTTCTGGCACAGAGAAAAGTCTGGAATAATGTTCATCAAAATGATAACAGAAGTTACTCCAATGGTAGGAGTTCATGTGATTTTTACCAGCTTTTTTGTAACGTTCTGTATTATTTTAATTTTTATTTACAATGAACCAATACATTTAGAATTGGGGAGAAGAAAGCTGTCTGCACAGGAGAAAGTTAAAATATTTTTAATCAAGTAATTTTGTGATTATTAAATATAGATTTTCTGAATGGGAAAATTCTTATCAGCTTTCAAAATTCAAATGTAAAAGTACAAGTGGCTGCTTTCAAAGGCACGATCCTCTTTCAACAAGAACTATTAGTCCCTATAGCTAAAGAGCCAAGGAAAAATGTGATATGTCATATCACTCAATTAAAATTCGACTGACAAGTAAAACAATAAAATGAGTTTTTCAATAAGAATTTTTTTCAATCACAAAGAACAAAAAAATTAAGATTTAATTTTGTTCACTTATTCTGTATCTAAGACAATGATCAAGTGACAGTAAGTGCAGGTAAGAGATAAATGGAATTTAACATCTTAACAAAAACTAGATTCAATTTTTTAACTGTCAATTATACACCAATAAAAAAAACTTTTTAAAAAAACTGGATCTGATTCTAAATTTCCTGTTTAATTATTAAAAATACACATTTACTTGCACAAGAAAGAAAAACAGCAATGTTTGATTTTTTTAAAAAAAAGATAAAATATGACTTACCCCATCTAGGAGAGTATTTGATAAATGCATGCGGAGATCTTTACGAAATGGAAATTCCAGATTTGAAACATGAAACACTGAATTATCTCTATCAATCATAAAAACTTCATTTGTGCCATCAATCAACATCATATACCTTAAATGAAACATTAAAAAGATAATATTAACAGTAAAATTCAAGAATAGAGTCGTAAGAAATATCAGTTGAATTGTTTTTCCTTAGACTTACAATAGCTGCCTGGAATAATGTTCACCAGAGTCCCCCCTCCACCATCATTCAGATTAAAGTACCACAAATAACAAATTCTTTTTTAAAGAAGTTTTTGTTTCCTATAAAAAACATAGGGTATAGAGAAATCAAAGCTCTTTATGGAAACAATGTGATGTTCAAGAGCAACCTTATAACCCATCTTAGGAGAGAACGGTTGTCTAACTTTTATTAGATCTTAAACATCAAAGTTTACAAAACACACAAACACACATATATGTAATTACAGAATTTTATTGGCTCAACAACTATACAAATTAGGGGTTACTCTCTCCACTTAGCAGTAAAAAAAGAAAGTGATTTGCAAATGGCCAGACATCAAAGTACCTAATGTTCCTTCTACCACACAACAGTGAGCAGAACAGCTAACCCCTCTCTTTGAATTAATGTGATGATATAACCAGATACCACCATTTCAGGAACAATGCTCATTCATTACTATAAAATTAAAATATTTTTTAACACAAGCTCATGAGAATTTTTATTAGCCAATCAATATATGGGGGAATTTATATACTTTAAAATGTGTCATCCTTCAAATGGCCGAGTTACTATCACTGATTCCCAATTAGTTGATCGTCAAGAACAGAGCTCTACTGCACACCATATATAAAAATAAAGTCCAGATGAATTCAAGTCAAGGAAATTACAGACCAACAGGCTATACTACTAAACAGATAATAGCAAGATTTGGGATGAAAATGGAGACCATACCCAGGTACCAAACTCTTCAAAGAATGAGAGAAATCTGACAGTAATAAATTAGAAAGTTAAAAATCATGAGCCTCAAAGGAACAGAAGAATCACTGTGTAGTTTTGTTTGTTGTTAAATGAAACACTGGAAGACTAGGAGTCTGGATGTACCCCTGAGAAAGGAGGAGAATGCGGACCATCTGCCTAATTTCCTACCCATGAGGTAGGTCAGAAAAAAAAAGCAGCAACTCAAAGACGGAGCTAAATCAAGTTAAGGCTGGGGGACAGAAGAAACGTTCAACAAAGAGACGGAAGCAAACGTAGTACATGGCGGCTAATATAAAGGACAACTTGTTTCCCACAAACAAGTGTTCCAAAAAACAGAGAGACGTGTTCAGGACAGACAAGGAGAAATGGGAGGGCTGATTAAGGTAACAGAAGTGTGTGACAACAGGCCGAAGAGCAGCAAGGTAGACCAAAGGGGCTGACTTTTGGGGACTGGATTGGAAGCATGCTGTTACTAGTGTTTTCAAAATAATTAGTCGTAGCAGGCCCCTGGAGAGGAGGTGAAGGACTCGGGCCCTTGCTATGTATTGAAAGGGCTGTATCCTTAGGAGATGGGGATTGTGAAGACTCAGGTTGCACTTGGAAAAAGAAAATCAGCCTCAGTCTGGACTGACTGTGCATCTGAGAAAGTCAGAACAACTGCCGGGCCAGCAGGCTGGCAGACAACAGGAATACTTAGTTCCCAAAGCTCTCCTGCACATGCTTTCCAAAAGCGGCAAATCCTGGTAGATAGGGAGAATCTAGTCTTCTTGAAGAAGTCAACCTTGCCCTGTGTGGTGTTTCAAAGAGAATTTAAATCAACATAAGAATAGGGCAAATAAGGACTTCCTTGGCGGTCCAGTGGTTGAGACTCCGAACTTCTACTGCAGGGGACATGGGTTCGATCCCTGGTTGGGGAACTAAGATCCCGCATGCCGTGCTGAGTGGCCAAAAATAAAAAAAGAATAGGGCAAATAAAAAGCCTTGTGATACCTTCTGCAAAAATGGTACTGAAGACACAATCCATCATGTTGTTTAAGGACCTAGGTCAGCATTTTGCAAAGCTTATTATTTACTTTTAGGATTTCATGGCAAAATAAATTAGGGAAACACTATATCTTTCTCTGGGAAAGTCAAGATACATATCAGGAACATTTAAGGTTGTAAGAAAACATGTAAGGAGTAACTCAGTTTTCCTGGGTCTCTCCCATGTATATAGGAGGTATACATGTTATTAAACTTTTTCTCCAGTTTAAAAAAAAAGAAAACATACAAAAGTCTGTTTATCTTATTTAGCCCATTATTTCCTAAACTTAATCCTGATATCTGTTAATATCCGGCAGAATTAGTATTCTTATCTCTTTTTTTTTTCTATTTAATTTTTTTTTTTTTTTAATTTTTGGCTGCGTTGGGTCTTTGTTGCTGCGCGCAGGCTTTCTCTAGTTGCGGCGATCGGGGGCTACTCTTCGTTGCAGTGCACAGGCTTCTCACTGCGGTGGCTTCTCTTGTCACGGAGCATGGGCTCTAGGCGCGCGGGCTTCCATAGTTGTGGCGCACAGGCTCAGCAGTCGTGGCTCGCGGGCTCTAGAGTGCAGGCTCAGTAGTTGTGGCACACGGGCTTAGTTGCTCCGCGGCACGTGGGATCTTCCTGGACCAGGGCTCGAATCCGTGTCCCCTGCATTGGCAGGCGGATTCTAAACCACTGCGCTACCAGGGAAGTCCAGAATTAGTATTCTTTATTCACAGTTTGAGAAAAGCTGGCTTATGCTAACAAATTTCAGAATTCAGAAAAAAGAAACAGGACTTCCCTGGTGGCACAGTGGTTAAGAATCCGCCTGCCAATGCAGGGGACCCGGGTTCTATCCCTGGTCCGAGAAGATCCCACATGCCACGGAGCAACTAAGCTCGTGCACCACAACTACTGAGCCTGAGCTCTGGAGCCTGCGAGCCACAACTACTGAGCCTGCGCACCACAACTACTGAAGCCCACGCACCTGGAGCCCACGCGCTCCACAACAAGAGAAGCCACCACAATGACAAGCCCGCGCACCGCAATGAAGAGTAGCCCCCGCTCACCACAACTAGAGAAAACCCGCGTGCAGCAACGAAGACCCAACACAGCCAAAAATAAAAAATAAAAAATAAAAAAAGAAAGAAAGAAAGAAACGGTTTCCCTCTTCTGATCATAAGATGACAACAGAAATTATATTTCCCTTTTCACTGGCTGCCCAGAAGCTCAGAATTAAATATTATGTTCAAATAGAATAAGTATTAAACCCCAGGGTGCTGGTACATTTTGCTTTTTCTGTCATAATTATTCTCTATTCATTTTTTAACACACTTATTTGAGATATATATATATGAATGCATACATATCTTACTATCAGACTTTTCTTTTTACTTCAAGTGGAATATCAATTAAAAGAAAATACCATCTACGTATACTTATGCATAAACAGATTTAAAAGACCAAGGAAGGAAAGGCATTAGAAGATGGAATTCACTATAAAGGATTGCTCATGGGAAACTCAGCTTGCATCTGCA
Organism: Eubalaena glacialis; assembly: GCF_028564815.1. Taxonomy (NCBI): domain Eukaryota; kingdom Metazoa; phylum Chordata; class Mammalia; order Artiodactyla; family Balaenidae; genus Eubalaena; species Eubalaena glacialis. Next base: position 69,105,284 of record NC_083727.1, on the reverse strand, counting down.
GAGATATCAGAGAAATTATTTAGCAGTTGGTATTCAGGGATTCTTCTGCACATATAAATTTTCAGGCTTTGGAACAGAAGTTTCTGGAATGTGATTTTTGGTTTGAACTCCAGTCATTCCGAATCACACGTACTTTTGTTACGTGATACCCATGAAAAATAAGAAGCTATTTCCTGTTAGGGAAGAAAGGTAAGGAATGTGGAAATAACCTCAATTGCAAATTTACTATACAGAATTACTAAATTATTTGTATTATATCCATTCTCATTAAAAGACAAAAATACAGAAGTTTCACTGAATTAGAAAGCATTGATTCACTCTTTATATTGAAGTATATATACCAAACCATATAAATAACAGAAAAGCCAAATTTATAAACTGCTTTTATTTATTTATTTGTTTATTTATTTATTTATTTATTTATTGCTGCGCTGCGCGGCTTGCGGGATCTCAGCTCCCCGAACCCTGGGCCTTCGGCAGTGAAAGCGCAGAGTCCTAACCACTGGACCGCCAGGGAATTCCCATATAAACTGCTTTACTTTAAATACTGGTTTTCCAGCTTGACTAGAAACTATCCTTCGCAGCAGTCACTGAGATGTGAGATAGCTAATCAAGTAAAACCACCAACTATACATTAATACAATTCAGGAAGTACATAACTAAAGAGGAAAACTGATTAAAAACAAAATATTGGTAATAATACCACCTTAGAGTTTTAACTCACATTCCTAATAGTAGTCTGAGGGTAAAATAATCTTTAAACATCTTATAATTTAAATTTATCACCAATATTCATTAATATGGAAAGAGATCCACAATAAATTAAATGAAGAAAAAGCAAGTTAAAAATCAGAATGTATGACTATGAGGGGTAGGAAGATAAAACTCTGTATGAATAGTAAAATAGACAGGAAAGCCTACACCAGAGAATTACCATCTCTATGCGAAATTATCAATAATATTTGCTTTCCTCATTATACTTTTTTGTACTTTTAAGAAATTATAGAAATAAGCACAAATTGCTTTTACAAGCCAGAGGGAAAAATATTAAAGCTACAGAAAAAACAAAAAATAGAAATACAGTCTAATCAGAGTCTGAGAAATGTTTTTTCCTTTGGCAATAAAACAAGATGGGATGTTAAACCTCGATGGTCATATACCACAGCAGCTTCAAAATTAGAAGGTATTTCTCCTCTCCTATTCATAGTGGGTAATAAAAACAGAAAAGTTGATCATTTAAATTGATTCATTTCACCACCATCTCTTGTACCAATTCCTATCAAACTCACTATGGTTTTTTGTTTTAAATGATTAACCACTTAATTTTTTAAAATATTTACTAAAGGGCCAACAACTTATCAGGCCCAGATGCTAGAAATATAACAATGAACAGCACAAGTCCTTCACCTAACTTCATATAATTTGTACCCTTAGCAAGAAAGCAAGACATTAAACAAATAATCCCAAACATAATAAGTATTGACAAGGTGAAGTACTAGGAACTACAGGAGCATACAAAAGGCAGAACCTGTCAGAGTTCAGATATCAGGAAAGGCATCCCAGAGGGATTCTCATGTAGCTGATAATAACAGCAGGTTATGATCACTTAGTGAGCAATGGCTATGCACGGAGCAGTGTTCAAAGCCCTTTATATTAACTCAATTAAGCCTTACAACAATCTTACCACGTAGAGAAAATTATTGTCCCCATATTCCAGATGAGGAAACTGAAACCACAGTAAGTAACCTGCCCAAGGCCATAAAGCTGGCAAAATAGCAAAGGTGTTATTAAAACCTAGACAATAATCTATCTCGACAACCTCTACGGTATCCTGCCTCTACCTGCATTGTGCAGAAGTTAACCGAGCAACCTCTGTGGGGGGTGGAGGGAAAAGGGAAGGGGAGATGGGGTGTGCGGTGAGAACCAGTGCTTGGTACAGTCTACCAGTTGCAATATCCTTGAGACAAAAACAGAAGGTGCGTGTTTTGGCAACAAAAAATTCAGAATACAGAAGAATGGAGAGAAAGACGGAAATGGCATGGCTTGAGTCTAGAAGAGTAGTCAAGGACTTAGTGATTCATGAATACTCTTTTTCACTTTATTCTAGAAAGTGGAAAACCCCTTGCATGAGACAAACAGAAACCATAATGGGTAATTCAAACCCAAGAGATGTAATACAGGAAACTGGTTACAAAGATATTGGAAAGCTGAAAAGGTTAACAAGGGAAGATGAAGATAACAAGAGATGAGTAACTGCAAGAAGCACTACCACCCAAAGGGCTGCGGGAACAAAACGGAAGAGGCATGTTATCAGAGGCCAGGAGCTTGGAGGATGGGCGTTGCGGAGCCTGGAAGAGGGTGGGGAGGTCCACGGAGCTCAGGGCTCAAACCTCTAAGGAGGAGCACAGCACCTCAAGTTTCAGTCTCTACAGAGGAAGCACAAAAGGGAGGATGCTCAAACAGCCTAGTGGGTGAGGAAATGCAAGTGGCACTCATTTGCCTACGATGCACCCTCCAGAAGCTGGCACCTCTGAGAGGGAGCAGTGCGCTTGGTGCTGGGAGTGCCAAAAGAAGCTGGGAACGAAGTAAGAGTTGTCGCTGGCGGCTGGAGGGGTAAAGAAAGTAGAAACAAGAGAAGTCCCTTCTCTCACCTTCCTAATTCCTACGTGCTCCCCATGGTAAAACCCAACAGAAGGCGAGCTGGCAAGGGAGTCGGAGAAACGCAGTTTGCGGAGTCCCTCATCACAGTTTAAAAGGGTGGAACGGGAGCTGAGAAATAGCAGGTAGAGAAACACAGACCACTGAAAGGCTTTTAGCAAACTAACAGCACAATCTGACCTGCACTTTTCAAAGTTCACCTCCACGTAATGTATACTCCTATAGGATAGGAACCAATCTGTAGACCAGAGAAATTATGAGGCTTTTATGGTACTCCAAGTGGGACTACAGTGGCAATGATAACTTAGAGGTAAGCGGATAAATTCAAAACGTTTAAGAGGCAGACTGACGGGATAGTGTGCCCTTGACTGGCTGTGGGGCTGAGGGGCAGAAGAAGTCGAGGAGGACTCCCAAGCTTCTGGCAGGAGGAATGAGTGCACTTTATTCGCTGAGCCGTGGAGCACTGGAGGAGGAAGCAGTCGCTGTTCAGTTTCGTTGGGGAGAAGTGACAGACAGGATACGGACATGGATCTTTTCATTTTTACATCGGAAACCAAAAGGCCCAGATTTTCTCTATCCCTGTCTCTAGCAGGTTGGAAGTAGGGTCTAAGTCAGACAACCAAATGCTCCCTTCCCAGAACTTTTAACTTGAGTGACAGTGAGGCACAGGAATAGATGAAAAATGATTCAGAGAGACAGCAGAGGCACCGTCACCAAGTGCCTACGGTGGCTTCCTATTCCAAGTGTTCCTGTGCCTGACCTTGGCTCTGGTCCTTGCTGCCTGGCTTCCCTTGATTCCTATCCATTTTCTGAGACTGGCTCTCCTGAGAGCCAGCCTTCCAATATATTCCTTTGTTTACATTAGCCAAAGTTGATTTCTACTGCTTACAGTCGATGCAATGCTAATGGATATGCTGTTTGGCTGTTGGTTTTTTTTTTCCCATTTTGCCCACTATATACTGCTGAATTCAAGTAAGTGATATATGCCCATGACAGAACCACACTGTAATGTCCCCCAACCTATCCTCAACACCAATGGTTATGTGATACCAGCTCTTTACACAATAACTTCATGCCAAGAGATATGCCATCTATTTCCTGTCCTTCAACAGAGATAAGTGTACAATGTTAAGCCCAGAGTCTACCTTCCCTTTGTATCTTTTCCCTCATAAGAATTCACTGCCAAACCTCTACTGTTTCTATACCAGCTACATTTCCTCTCATTTCTATTCCCAGTAGAACTGGCATACAGCCTCTGAAACCTAATTCTCAAGATTGTAGAGAAATAGTTATATTAAAATCTCTTGTAAAGAAATTCACAATTTAGAGCCACTTCCCCAGATACAATCATAAACCTTCCTGACATAAGAGCAGTTGGTCAGACTCTGGCCCTGACCCACCAACACCTGTCAGACCTTATTCCAGAAATGATGCAAGAACTGCTGACTTGCTGAACCCCAGCTTTCTTCCTTCCCCATGGGGGTTTCGGCACACTTTGCCTTTTTCTCTCACTAGCTCACTGCTCAGTAAAATTGATCTCTGGTAATCTCTTTTGCAAAGTATATCCACATCCTCTTTAACCCATTCTCCCCCCATTTCTTTCAACTATTAAACCAAAGAGAAATTTATGTTATGTATATTTTACCACAATTTTTAAAAATGAAAAACCATTTTCCTCCTTCTCACCTTGTTCACTTAGTTCCATTAATGAGCCTAAGAGAGCTCTAATAGAGGCTAGTGACACACCTGTATCAAGCAAAATTAAAAGTCGTGAGTTTTTGATCCACCTAGACAAAATAATCAGTGTCACAAAGTCCCCTCACAGTCTCCATCATGCTCTCAATCTAGCTCCTCCTCATCTTATAAAACTCAAATTCGTTTTCCCCAACAGAGGTTTTATAAACTTCTTTATTTGTTGCAATATAGTTTGTTTGGTTACCTGTATTGAAACAGTACATATTGTCACTTTTCACAGCAGACAAACACAGCAAATGATTTAGCTACCTTAGGAATTAAGCAAGCTTTATAGGCTAGGTTGGGAACCTAACCACCATTTAGACTACAATTCTATGGAAACACAACCTAAAGTCTACCAACGTAAATTAAGGAATCTCAGAAAAAGACTTCAGATAACTTGAAACATCACCGTTTACACTGCTTCCACAAAAAGACCAATATTTGATGATAAAACAATGTAATCCCTACACACAGCTTTACTTTCAAACATAATGCTATCTATAATCTGTTTATCTGATACAAATAACATTTCAACCTTTGAAAACAAAAACTATTTGAAGTACAGCTTTACCTTATTTTATCTTCCCAGAAACTCAAAGAACTCATATTAAGGTCATTCTTATTTTCACATTAACAAATTAAAGAGAACATATTCACAAACAGTAACACTACCACCACCTAACCTTTTTTAAATTTTTTATTTCTGCTATTAACAATCACTGAAATGAAGACACAGTCCTAACATATTCTTCACATAACTGTGAAGACACAGTTCTCTTCATCAAAAACTATCAAAATTTTCATTCAACATTATAAAAGATTCCAACCTAACAGGTATTTTTATCTTGATTTACTGATTCTATACGCAGAGCAGACTTCTTCAAAAGGACTAGCTCCTTTTTAATCTTCATATCACATCAATTTAAAGTTATAAAACAGATGTGATTAAAGTTTTATAGTCTTAAATTCACTTTAAGCTCACAGCTTCATTCTATTATGTGATCACTTGTATACATACAACAGTAATTAAACAGACAACTGTATTATTTAATTGTAAACTGCAAAGCCCATTCACTTCCCCACCAATTTAATTGTCAAACTTGTCTAACCAGCCTCTGATCTTAGGCTGTTAATTGTATGTTAAATGGCATTAATTGTATGTTAAATGGCAGGTCAAAAGCATGCCACTGAACATTTGAACAGTTTGCCAACATTTAAATGTCTCCTACTTAAGCATAGTCATCTTTATTTTATATGTTGTTTATACAGCAAATTTTCCACTATGTTATGTTCATCTGAGTTTTGTTTAAGTTTGGTACTTGGTAAACTTTGTCTATGGAAAAATCATCAGTCAAAAGACTTTTATTTCAACTTGGGTAATTCATCGCAAATAAATCTTGAAGACCTAGGGGTATCTACCATTTAAAAAAAAAAAAAAATCCCAAATCCTCCAAGCCTTCTCATTAAAATATCATGTATGCCTATTTCTATTAATAGAGAGTAAAAATTTTTAAAGCACAGATGTTTCTGTTTCAAGAAACCCCCTTCAACCAGCAAGATTTAGTCTGTGCAAGCTTAAAAATCAATGCTCTAAAAGAATCTGGCAGGTGTAGGGCCCAGTATCAGCTTCTAGAGTCCTCCCTCCCATTCCACAGAATTAATGATATGTAATACAAATAATCAAGTATATAATAAGATTTAGAGTAAATTTCTTCCAAACCACTCAACAATTTAAAAATTTAATTTTCTTACTTTGTTTTCATGAAGTATGAATGGTACCAGTGCTATCATTATGGGCTTCGGGAAGAAAATTCCACTTCCAGAGCCTGTAACACCAGATTCAATCAGTGCTTGCCATCTAGACCACTAAAAAATAGGCAGGGCATCTGTAACCAAAAATCTCATCAAATATTATAAAATGATTCTAACTGCCCAACTCCTAAGTATATGCTTTATTTTTTTTTTTTTAATAAATTTATTTATTTATTTATTTATTTTTTGGCTGGGTTGGGTCTTCGTTGCTGCAGGCAGGCTTTCTCTAGTTGCGTTGTGCAGGGACTACTCGTCATCACAGTGCGTGGGCTGCTCATTGAGGTGACTTCTCTTTGTTGCAGAGCACGGGCTCTAGGCGTAAGAGCTTTAGTAGTTGTGGCACGCAGGGTTAGTTGCTCCGCGGCATGTGGGATCTTTCCAGACCAGGGCTCAAACCCGTGTCCCCTGCATTGGCAGGCGGATTCTTAACCACTGCACCACAAGGGAAGTCCCTAGGTATATGCTTTAACTTCAGAAGTGCAACTGTCTTATCCCTTTCTCATTTTGCCATCCTCCACTGCTCAGAAATATGTACATGCCTACTGCTAAGCCTATGTATGTGTAAAACTATACCTTGTCCTAAAATACATTATCTTCAAACTCTTACTCAAAACTCCCTTTCATGAAATCTCTTATACTCTAAATAACAGGTCCTATTCAAATCACTCTATCACTCCAAGTTTTCTAAAAATTATAAATCTAATATGTACAAAAAAGAATTGCCTCTGATAGAAGAGAAGCATACGGGGAGCAAGCGGGAGCCTTAAAGTCCACTTCAAGGAATTTTAACTTTACTTTTAATTGAGCTGAATTACAGCTAAAATGCAACACATGTTAAAAGATAAAATAATATACTATATGTTGTTCATTAGTGAACATTAGTTATAGAGGTATTTTATTACATACCATTAATTATATATTAATATATAGTAAATAGGGGGGAAGATACCTATAGGCAAAACAGAAGGCACCAACATAGAAAGATATGTGGGAGTCCACTGTGGAGGTTAAGACATTCATCCCAGACAGGTTCTTCCTAGCTGTGTGATTTTGCACAAATCGCTTGACTACTCTAAGATGCAGTTTCCTCATCCAAAGTCTCCACCTCCTAAGCTGGTTGCAAGAATTAAACAAGTTAGTACCCCCAGGTTCAAAGCAGCATTATCCATGACAGCAACAGTGTAGAAGCAACCCAAGTGCCCACTGACAGACAAATGGATAAGTAAAATGTGGTATATATATTAAATGGAATATTATTCAGCCCTAAAAAAGGAGGGAAATTCTGAAGTATGCTACAATACAAATGAACTTTGAGGACATTATGCTAAGTGAAATAAGCCAGTTACAAAAAGACAACTACTGTATGACTCCACCTATACGAGGTACCTAGAGTAGTGAGAAATCAGAGAGACCAAAAGTAGAATGGATGGTTACCAGGGGCTGGGAGAACTGGGGAATGGGGAATTATCATTTAAAGGGTATAGAGTTTTAGTTTTGCAAGATGAAAAGAGTTCTGGACATGAATGGCAGTGATGTTTGCACACATTATGAATGTATTTAATACCACTGAACTATATACTTAAAAATAGTTAAGATGGTAAATTTTATGTTATGGGTATTTTACCACCATAAAAAAAAAATGAAAAAGAAAAAGAATTAAATGAATTAATATATGAAGAATACAGAACAGTACCTGGCACATGGTAATAAAATATAAGTTATTGTTATTATACTATGTCCAGGGCACATAGTAAGTACTTAATTAAGGTTGGATATCATTATTATTAATACTATGACTACTACTTTACACAATCCAAAAAAGAGTCAAGGTCATTAATAAACAAAGTCTGGAAAAGACAGAAAGGATTCATTTCCTGTAGGCAGGGAAGAAGAGGACATCTCTTCTGAACAGAGAGGAAAAAGAGATGAGTGAACCAAAAATTTTGAAGTGCAGAAAAGTAAACCATAGGTAATTCCCTGTGAAGGTTACCCACAGCCCACAAACTCAAGCTTATATGCATCTTTACACAAAGGCAGGCAAGAACTACAGTAAGTAGTTCCTTATTTCTTTTTTCTATGAAGAGCTGTAACCCAAGAAAATTTTGTAAAATCAGAAGCTGCACTACCTGAGTGAGCAATAACTCAAAGAGCTCAAATCAAAGAACCTGAATCAGGTGGATCTCTCAATCTGTCTAGGAAACTGTTTCCTAAACACTAAAATGATAAAAACAAACCTGAGCCTAAAATATTCCCATGCACTGAAACAGCTTCTTAAGATTTACTAACAATAATAGTATATATAAATAAATACACAATTACTCCAAAAGGTATTGTACATAATGGAAAATTACCATGTTTTTGTCCCACAATCTAGCTCATTATATAAAAATTAGTAAAAGGATAATTTAAATAAAATTATAATTAAAGGAATTCCCTGGCGGTTCAGTGGTTAGGACTCCTCACTTTCACTGCTGAGGGCGCGGGTTCATTCCCTGGCGGGGAACTAAGATTCCACAAGCCGCACAGTACGGCCAAATTTAAAGTGTGTGCGTGTGTGTGTGTGTGTATATATATATAATATATTAAATCTACATGGGTTCATATTTCCCTTAGCAGCTTAAAAGAAACATAAGAATTATCATAACAGTAAGAGTAGCTGATCAAGTCCCTTTCTATGTACAAGTTTATAAGATCAACCAATTAACAGAGTTTAGGGAAATGCAAGAAGTAGAATATAAAAGCATACCTTTCAACTAGTGAAAAGAACTGTCAAATCAGGACTGAATTATTTGCTACCAGCAATATGCATCTTGCTAAGTGCCACTTCTGTGGGCTAGAGTATGTTCCCTCCTCCTTTCCACCAATCTACAAAGAATTAGAGAATTATGGACTCTTAAAGGGTTGGAAGGGTTATTACGATGTAGTGCCACTTCACCCAAGTAGTATGTACACACACAGGCGCACACACACACATATATCCCACCTCCAGCCCTGCGACAATCCCAAACAGCACTTAAGGCACAAGAAAAACCAGGCTAGATTCAAATGCAAGTGAGAACAACAAGTATTCATACAGGCACTACCAAAGACACAAAACTATCTGGTTATATTACCTTCACCAGTTCGTAACTGTCTGAAAATAAAGTATAGGTTAATAGTCAACTTACATAAATAAAAACATAACGATTTACCTTCCTATAGCAAGAAGCTTCTACCTCAAAGACTAGGTTTGAATACAACATAGATATTTTTTAATATCTTCTAAGTTCATTTAAATGTTTTTCTTAATGGTCACCTAAAGTCCAAAATCCAAGAACTCTAAAACCATAACTGAATACAGACACAGTTGGATAAATCAATCTCTTCAAATCCTCAAAAGTGATAAGGTTAGCAAGAGAAAAATCTTAAGATACATCTTAAAGATTCAAACTGAATAACATTGGCTAAATGAGTTCCATCTAATTAGGGGGACAGGAGGATTTCTCTTGGTTTGTAACTATTTCCTTATGCCCAGAAATATGGCTTTTCGTCACATTAAAAAATACAAGGGACTACCCTGGCGGTCCAGTGGTTAACACTCCGCGCTTCCACTGCAGGGGGTGCGGACTCGATCCCTGGTCAGGAACTAAGATCCCACATGCCGAGTGCCGTGGCCAAAAAACAAAAACAAAAACTCAAGCCCACAACTGTTAATTAGGTATAGGCCATTGAGCAAACATGGTCTCTTTGGTATCCTCATCCTGAGAAACTGGAATAGATTCTTGCTACTTAAAGTGTGGTCCTTGGACCAGTAGCATTGCCATCACCTGGGAACTTGTTAAAAATGCAGAATCTTGGGCCCCATCCCAGACTCACTGAATCAGACTTACATTTTAACAAGATCCCCAGGCGATTCATATGCACATTAAATTGAAAAGCACTGGATTAAATAACCTCTAACCATCCTTAATACTCAAATTGCAAAGGAAAAGAGAAAAGCCAAACAACAAAAGCCAAAATAAGCAAAAATAAATTAAAATTTTTAGAAACATATGAAAAAAAAGAGCTTCCACTAAAATGCCTGTTCAAAAGTTATAGTCCGTAGATTTTCCCTCTCTTCTTAGTTATAGAAATATTGTTTTGATACTGACTAGGGTAAAAGGAGCAGAGGATTAAAAAGAGAAGAGAAAGAAGACTAAGCAAGATCACAAGTTAGTTCTAATCCCAGTCTTCTAGTTTTCACATTTTACATTTTGCAACTTTTGAAACTCACTGTTGCCTACACTAGCTGAATGCCAATATAACCTACTTTCAATAAAAGCTTTCACAAAGGTCCCCAAAAAGGTTCACTTAATCGTCCTTGAGTATAACTGAAAATGAGAAAAAAAGTGTTGCTATAGGGGCTTCCCTGGTAGTGCAGTGGTTAAGAATCCGCCTGCCAATGCAGGGGACACGGGTTCAAGCCCTGGTCTGGGAAGATCCCACATGCCGCGGAGCAACTAAGCCCGTGCACCACAACTACTGAGCCTGCGCTCTAGAGCCTGTGTGCCACAACTACTGAGCCCATGTGCCACAACTACTGAAGCCCCTGCGCCTAGAGCCCACGCTCAGCAACAAGAGAAGCCACCGCAATGAGAAGCCCGCACGCTGCAACGAAGAGTAGCCCCCGCTCGCCGCAACTAAAAAGAAAGCCCGCGCTCAGCAACGAAGACCCAACACAGCCAAAAATAAATTAATTAATTAAAAAAAAACAAAAACACCCCTTTAAAAAAAAAAAAAAAAGTGTTGCTATAGGGGCTTCCTGTGCCTCCTGTCAGGAAACCCCCTTGAGGAGTCTCGGTTGGCTGGCTCTCTGTGACATTACCTCTTTCTTCCTCCAGTCACAGACGTAGGTTGGCGGCTTCCCCTTCCGCAGCAACTACTCCTCAAGTGTTCACTTCCCTGCCTTCTGTATTGCTATGAAAAACACTCTCTTGCCATACTCTGTATTCCAAAAAACAGCTCTTCTAAGTACCTCAAAGGCCACCGGGCTAACCTACTGATGCAGCAGTCCCAAGCGGCCTTCAACTTCAAGATGATTGAGGTAAAGGATCTCCCACCTTACAACTTCCTAACAGCAACCCAAGAAGAAGTAGGAGTTGGTGTAACCGTCAAAATTTAAATCAAAAACTCATGGCTCAGAAATCCTTAAAACTCTTGACATGTTTAAAAATATACACTAACAGTTTCACCAGCCACCAGTATAATAATTGTCTTCCTTTAGTCTAAGCACCTTACTGCCCAGTGGCTAGAACTTAACAGAGATTCTGGATTTATAGCAATTATTAGGTCAGTCTAGCTCAGACAGGCTGTTTCCGCTTCATGACTTCGTGTTGCTCCTCTTGCCCATGTTACTCACTCTCCACTAGTCATCTTCCTCCTAAGAATGCCTACGTTCCAGAGTCTATGTCACGTCATTTATAGGAAATTATATTTCATATTGTTCTCTCATGTATTCCCATTTTAATATCGCAATTAGATTTACACCCATTTAAGGGCATGAACCATGTCTTAAATTTTCTTTTTTAAAATAGGCTCAAATTTTAAAAATAGAACTTTACCATGACTATGGAATTTCTCTTTAGAAAGTTAGAGTTTGGTTTATTTTATTTTAATGAATCTATTAATTTGGTAGAAGGTGTAACTATTAACAACACTTACCAAGCACATGTTAAGCATTATTCTAAGTGATTTAGATGAAATTACTTAATCCCATAACATCTAGGAGGTAGTTATTATTGTTATCCCTATTTTTCAGATGGGCAGGTTGGGAGTTACAGGGGTTATATAACTTTCCTAAGGTCACATGACTAGTAAGTATGGGAACTTCAGGATTTGAACCCAGGTAGTCTAGTTTCAATACCCAAGCTCTTAACCACTACACTACACTGCTTCCCAAAAACAGACCTGTTTTACAAGCTAATATACTTAAGTATTTTTGTTTTTTAGAATTTTATTACATGATTACCTTTATATGTCCATGATTCTACTGACTATGCAGAATACCTAACACAGGCTCACAATCCCTCTTATCTGAAAACTCTGGAGTTAGATATACTTCCAAATTTAAAAAAAAAAAAAAAAATTAGACAATCTTAAAATATACTAAAAATAAAATAAAATAGGTACAAACTAATTTTCCTCTCAAAACTTTATTGCTATTGAAATTGACCGTAAAAAAAAAAAAAAAAGAAAAAGAAAAAAAGAAATTGACCATACACTAAGATATTTAATTTGGTGGCTCCAAGTACATCATCAGAACAGCTACCATTTAAAACTTGTCAAAAATTAGAAATTTTATAAAAGAAGCAACATCTTTTATGTATATCTTAATTCTACTATATAATAATGAATCTTTTTCTTAATTATTTTACTGAAAGGGAAAGACCTAATCTACAAGAAATTTGAAATAATTTTACGTTTAACACAGATATTATACTCTACCATACATATTTTACTATAAAAATCCCATTATTTATTTTAAATGTATAAATAGACTAATAGCACCGCTAGGTTATATTTAAGAAAGATAATTAAAAACACATGTAGAAAATGCATAACACAAAGATGCTTGATTTTATTTAATATTGCTTTATGCACATAGGGAAATATAAGTACATAAAATTATATCTAAGTGCACCAAATGTTTTAAATGACTTAATTTCCCAATTTATTAGTACGAAATGTTTAATGAATCACACTATTAGAAATTAACTGGTTTCCACTGGTCTTTGTTCATGTTCACATAAAATTACCGGGAAAAAGTCTAGATGCCAACAATGTCAACAGCTAAATACTAAATACAGTAGCTAACCACTGAGATTACAAAATTAAATATAATATGGACTCGTCGTATTAAGGCAACTACCAAGGCCAGATCACAGAGTCGATTCAATGTGCAGTTGCTTAAAGTTTACAATTTAAGGAGCAATTTTATTTGTTCTCGTTATATACTGTATTCTGTACCTCTAGCTACATTTACATTTTATCAGGATAATATAACACTTAAAAGGCTTAAAAGCCATTTAAAATAATTCATGGGGAGACAATTTAGTTCTCTGCCCAGGCAAAAATATTTTAAAAATTAAATTTTCTAAAGTCTAAGATGTTACGAAAATAAAATTTGTCCAGAAAGGCTCACCTGCCCGCAAAAACAGCAGCAACAGCAGAGCTGGGCTGAAAGCCAGGAACATACTGTTCTAAGATGGGCTGCATATAAAATCTTCAAACCAGATCTCACAATTTAAAAAAGAGCTGTCAGAATTACTCATTTTCAATTTCTTTACCTAGTTCACAGATACTAATGCCTTTTGGGAATCAGATTACCATAAACATGCAAACACTGAATACAGTTCCTAAAGAAAGTAAAGATACTATATGATGTATAATTTTAAAAAACAAAAGGATATGGTTATAGAAATTTCTTTCCCAAAATATAATTGGAGCATATATATCAAAATCGCTATTCTTCATATACCATGTACAAGTCCAACGACTGTTCTACCCTTATGAACAAAATTTCACTATCTAAAACAGAAGAGTTACATTCCAACACAAAGTTTTTCTATAGACTCCTTTGCTCCCAACATGAACAACTGAGAGCAAAACCCATACGAGATAAAAGAGAATCTTCAAATCATTCTTTCATTTTCTGAGATTCCAACATAAGAACATCAGTTTCCTGAAGCAAACAAAACACTTTCAGAGACTTTAATGTGGCAAAATCGTTTTTACAAAACTAGGTCCAAAACGACACACTACACAGTCATCTACAAATATAATTCATATGCAATGCACAAAAGAACATGGCAACATTATCAAAACTGCTATGCTTTCAGTACTGTTGTATACATGATCCCACTAATCCTCACTAAATTCTTAATAATCCCAAACTAGTATTTTGGGATGTATTAGATGTACAATGCATTGGGTAACAGAATTCTACTGCATCACAAAAGCAGCCTGAATTAAAGCTGGTCCTCTGCTGCCATCTAGTGCAGTCATAAAACGCCAAAACTAAACCAAAAGTGACTGGAAAAAAACTTTTCGGTGATGAATCTGTTTAATAAATCATTAAAAATACTAGTTCAAAACATGGTCCTTAAATATCACTGCAGAAAACGCTACAAAAATATTTAATAATTTACTTTAAAATATGTGAGTGTATTCCCACAAATGCATTCTAGAGCATATAGAATAGAGCAATAAGTGGTTATAATGAACTATCAGGTAATAATTACTCATATGAAAAAAGTTACCTAGAATAATATTATCACAGTACTGTTTGTTATAAAAGCAAAAATTTCAAAACAATTTAAATTTTCAACCACACAGGATTTCTCAAATAAATTATGGTGCATTCATACAATGGAATATAATGATCCAGTATGGCTCCTTTTCCTCCCAAGACACTATCAAAATGATAACAAAGTTAGATTTTTTTTTTTAAAGTATAAAGCCATCTGGTGGTTTTCAAAATATGTCCACAAGTCCTCAAACTCTTTAATACTCTTCCTTTTAAGAGGTGGAGCTAAATTTCCCTCCCCTTGAGTGTGGGCTGGATTTGTATCTCACTCCCAAGAAACAGAATATGGCAGAAGTGATTGTAAATAACTTTTGAGATTAGCTTAGATTATAAAAAGACTACTACTTCCATCCTGGATATCTTGAAATATCTTGGATCACTTGCTCTGGGGGAAGCTGGCTGCCATGTAGTAAGGACATTCAGGCAGCTGTGGAGAACCACATGGAACCCCAGAGTTAGTATGAAGATGGCTTTAAGCTGAAGACGTTTGAGATTCAAGAGATGCAGAAAGAAGCGTTCCCAGAGCTTCCCTTATTTGACTAAAAGCAGAAACTTCTGGGAATGAGGCCACCATAAATCACCTCTTTGGAGCAGCTTCACTCCCAGGAAGGAGACTGAGAGTGAAACTATCTTAAAACCCCTCTCTGGGGGAATTTTACAGCCATGAAGAAGATGGAAAAGATCAATCACACCAGCATAACAAAGATTATCATAAACTTTCTTCTCTCCTGTTGTTATCCTAAAAACAGGTTCTCCTAAAGAAACCCATTTGTTCTTCCCACAGAAGCCTGTTGTCTCCATTCCCTTTCCCCTATTAAGTTAGGTATATATATATATGCATGCCCCTAACTTTAGTCCTTTAGCACATCACTTCTTTTGTGCACTCCCACAGGCATATGAATAAACTTCTTTTCTCTTCTTTCCTCAGTTTAATCTGCAAACTCCCAAACACTAAACATAGTGGGTACAAGTTTTTCCTCCCCACCCAGCCTATGGACAGGCCCGCAAGGCAAGGAATGGAGGCCTCAGGCCAACAATCAGCAAAGAACTGAGGCCTGCCATCCACCACAAGAGTAAGCCTGGAAGTGGATCCTCGAGGTGACAGCAGCCCTAGCCGACAGCTTGACAGCGACCTCATGAGAGACACTGACCCAGAACGACCCAACTAAACTGTTCCCCAGAACCATGAGATCATAAATGTTTGTTGTTTTATGCTGCTAAATTTGAGGGGGTAATCTTGAGGTAAATTGTTAGGTAGGAATAGATAACTAACACAACACACGACAATGAAGATAATGAAGGAAAGAGGGGAAGACCATCACCGGATGAACTATTGCAATAAATTTCTGCTGGACAAGAAACAGATGGAGAAGTGCTGAGAAGCATTGCACAAAAGTAGCAACATCCACAAGCGGAGCTGCCTATTTTGCAAAATCCCAAAGAAGATCCAGACCCAGAAACATCAACTAACTAGAGTGACAACAGGGACTGAAAAAGAGAAATTGGTTATTTTTAACTAATGTAGAACAATTAAATCCCCACAACTCACAGACAAGACATACAGGTTAACCAACTCCTAAGCAATCAATCAATAAAATTGGAGGGCCCTTCTCTAAAGAAACTGAACCAAACCATGAGGTACAGCAGCTACACGGGTAATGGTGCCCGGAAGTAAAGACCTCTCCAGGTAGTAGGATTGAAGGTCCTCCAGCCAAACTGCTTATCATAAAGGAAAGGTCTCAAGCTGACAAACCCGGTCCACATTCACAGAATTTCTTCCAAGCAGCTTTTCTGCCTCATTTTTAAATGCAAACAGCCAACCAAGGAGCATTGTACATTTAAGGAAAACCAGAAACATGAAGAAGAAAGATGATTCAAGAAAGAGAAAGTAACTCTATACCCTTCAGTTAGTATTCTTATAAGAGATTCAAAACTCTATCATGTCCATAAATTAAGAACAGGTTGGCATAAAAAGGTATAAGCAGAGAGTAAAAATGCATGGGTACTCTTGAAATTTAAAAGCATAATTACTGAAATTAGTAATTTATTAGAAATATAGAAAGAAAATGAGAAAATCTCCCAGAAAGCTGAAAAGGAGACCAGGAGGTGAAAAGTATGACAGAAAAGATAAGAGAAGAAAAAGAATCTAAGAATCTAGGTGGCGTAACAACCAACAGTAGGTCTAGAAGGAGAAAATAGAAAAAAAAAAAAAAGAGAGAGAGAGGAAATAAAATATCAGAGATAAGATAAAATTACCCTGAATGGAAGAACCCAGGTTTTCAGATTCAAAGAGATCACCAAGTGCCAATGAATGGGAAGGTTGGGGGGGCGGCGGCCACCCACATAATTAGACATCACTGGGAAATTTTAGGACAAGAATAAAGAGAAAATTCTAAAAGTTTCCAGGGGCGAACCACTTACAAGGCACTAGAATCAGAATAATATCACACCTTTTATCAGTGGCAGAGGTTAATAGAAGAAATTGAAGTAAGGTTTTTAATATTCTTAGGGAAAATCATTTCTAATCTAAAATTTTATACACAAGCAAACTACTAAATTCAGGCCAAGAGCAACAGCATTTTCATATACCTAAGCATGCTTATGGGTTACTTCCTACACATACTTTCTTAGGAAGTGATTTAAGGAGGTATCCCTGCAAAGTGAGACAAAAGAAAGGAAGGAAGGAAGGAAGGAAAGGAGGGACGGGGGGAGGGTGGGAGGGAGGGAAGGAGGGCGGGAGGGAGGGAGGGAGGAAGGAAGGAAGGAAGGAAAGAAGGAAGGAAGGGAGGGAGGAAGGAAGGGAGGAAGGAAGGAGAGGGGAGGAAAGAAAAACATGGAATCCAGAAAGCTACATCCAACCAGGATAAAAGTTGGAACCAGAGCTTTATACACAGGCTAGAAATCATAGAAGGCTCTAAAAGAGACGTCTTTGGGATAACAAAAAATAATTGAAAGAAGAAATAGAATGACTAAAACCTTGAAAAAACTTGATTATAGGGTAAAGGCAATTATTCGAGTAAAAAACAAAAGAACATTCTACAAAAGAAACATTCTACTTGATGTGGCAGAGAAGGCATGACTTTGAACTCTGGGCAAGTTGGCTGTCTTTGGTGGTCAGCTCCATCCCTGCAGTTGTGTGCTCAGTGGATCTTGGTTTGAGAAGTAAGCAAATAACACTTCCCAGACTCCCTTGCCAGCTCTCTGGAAGGAGATTAGAAAAAAAGAGGAAGGGAAAAACCTATTGATCTGCTTCTGGCAGCGTCTGTGGCAGCACTGAAGGCAGCAGCCACAAGATGACGGCACGGCTCCTTAGGGGAGAGCCCCCTGGGAGTGGCTGCTGTGCAGCAGTGGTGAGTGGTCCCAGAGCAGCAGCCAGACAGGCAGTACAGTACCTCCTCCAGCACCTGGGCAGCAAGTGCTAACCAGGCTCCAACCAGAGGCAGTAGCAGCCTGCTGAACTCCAGGTGACCCTTTGGCTTCTCCATCCTCTCAATGCCTTTGTAACCAATTCTATGTATTAAATTCCTGTGTGTTTGAAATATCAGAGTGATTTCTCTTCATGCCATGAAAAAAGAAATCTATTCCTTTCCACTAATCTAAACGATAGTTCCAGTGAGAAAAAAAAAATTTTAAGTATTTGTCACCATTTAAATCAACCATACACTTACAGAAAACAAAAACCCTATGTTTAACAAACAGCATGTAAATGTAAACAGAGTTGACAATATTAAAGTTAGAGCTGACATAACAGAAGTAGATAGAAGACAGAGAACTCTAAAGTCCACATCTTACAAGAGTTAAGAAACACTACATTAGGGTTATTAGGATAAAGGGAAGATTAAATATACAGGCAAGCTCGATGAAGAACTAACAATAATAGTTTACCTATGATGAGAAACTAGAAGAAAAGACAGGTGGGAACAGAGGTACTGGTGAGCCACATCCTCATGACCACATTAGGAACTCACCTAAAGTTAATAAACAGCAACATAAACATATTATTTAGAGATTTGAGGATAACCATAAAATAAGTTTAAAAAAAGGTTAGAACTAACTGCTGAACAATCATCGACAGGAAGACACTGGAACTCACCAAAAAAGATACCTCACAACCAAAGACAAAGGAGAAGCCACAATGAGACGGTAGGAGAGGCGCAATCACAATAAAATCAAATTCCATAACTGCTGGGTGGGTGACTCACAAACTGGAGAACACTTATACCACAGAAGTCCACCCACTGGAGTAAAGGTTCTGAGCCCCACGTCAGGCTTCCCAACCAGGGGGTCCGGCAATGGGAGGAGGAATTCCTAGAGAATCAGACTTTGAATGCTAGCGGGATCTGATTGCAGGACTTCGACAGGACTGGGGGAAACAGAGACTCCACTCTTGGAGGGCACACACAAAGCAGTGTGTGCATCGGGACCCAGGGGAAAGAGCAGTGACCCCAACACTGAACCAGACCTACCTGCTAGTGTTGAGGGTCTCCTGCAGAGGCAGGGATGTGGGTGTGGCTCACCGTGAGGACAAGGACACTGGCAGCAGAAGTTCTGGGAAGTACTCCTTGGTGTGAGCCCTCCCAGACTCCACCATTTGCCCCACCGAAGAGCCTGGGTAGGCTCCAGTGCTGGGTCACCTCAGGACAAACACCAACAGAGAGGGAAACCAGCCCCACCCATCAGCAGACAAGTAGATTAAAGTTTTACTGAGCTCTGCCCACCAGAGCAACACCCAGCTCTACCCACCACCAGTCCCTCCCATCAGGAAACTTGCACAAGCCTCTTAGATAGCCTCATCCACCAGAGAACAAACAGCAGAAGCAAGAAGAAATACAATCCTGCAGCCTGTGGAACAAAAACCACATTCACAGAAAGACAGACAAAATGAAAAGGCAGAGGACTTTGCACCAGAAGAAGGAACAAGATAAAACCCCAGAAAAACAACTAAATGAAGTGAAGATAGGCAACCTTCCAGAAAAAGAGTTCAGAATAATGATAGTGAAGATGATCCAGGACCTCAGAAAAAGAATGGAGGCAAAGATTGAGAAGATGCAAGAAATGTTTAACAAAGACCTAGAAGAATTAAAGAACAAACAAACAGAGATGAACAATACAATAACTGAGGCAGAAGAATGGATAAGTGACCTGGAAGACAGAATGGTGGAATTCACTGCTGTGGAACAAAATAAAGAAACAAGAATGAAAAGAAATGAAGACAGCCTAAGAGACCTCTGGGACAACATTAAACGTAACAACATTCGCATTATAGGGGTCCCAGAAGGCGAAGAGAGAGAGAAAGGACCCGAGAAAATATTTGAAGAGATTATAGTCAAAAACTTCCCTAACATGGGAAAGGAAATAGCCACCCAAGTCCAGGAAGCGCAGACAGTCCCAGGCAGGATAAACCCAAGGAGAAACACGCCGAGACACATAGTAATGAAACTGGCAAAAATTAAAGGCAAAGAAAACTTACTGAATGCAGCATGGGAAGAACAACAAACAACATACAAGGGAACTCTCATAAGGTTAACAGCTGATTTCTCAGCAGAAACTCTACAAGCCAGAAGAGAGTGACACGATAAATTTAAAGTGATGAAAGGCAAGAACCTACAACCAAGATTACTCCACCCGGGAAGGATCTCAGTCAGATTCGACGGAGAAATCAAAAGCTTTACAGACAAGCAAAAGTGAAGAGAATTCAGCACCACCAAACCAGCTCTACAACAAATGCTAAAGGAACTTCTCTAAGTGGGAAACACAAGAGAAGAAAAGGACCTACAAAAACAAACCCATAACAATTAAGAAAATGGTAATAGGAACATACATATCGATAATTACCTTAAAAAGACACAGGCTCGCTGCATGGATACAAAAACAAGACCCATATATATGCTGTCTACAAGAGACCCACTTCAGATCTAGGGACACATACAGACTGAAAGTGAGGAGATGGAAAAAGATATTCCATGCAAATGGAAATCAAAAGAAAGCTGGAGTAGCAATACTCATATCAGATAAAATAGACTTTAAAATAAAGAATGTTACAAAGGACAAGGAAGGACACTATATAATGATCAAGGGATCAATCCAAGAAGAAGATAAAACAATTATAAATATATATACACCCAGCATAGGAGCACCTCAATACATAAGGCAACTGCTAACAGCTATAAAAGAGGAAATCGACAGTATCAAAATAATAGTGGGGGACATTAACACCTCACTTACACCAATGGACAGATCATCCAAACAGAAATTTAATAAGGAAACACAAGCTTTAAATGACACAACAGACCAGATAGATTTAATTGATATTTATAGGACATTCCATCCCAAAGCAGATTACACTTTCTTCTCAAGTGCGCATGGAACATTCTCCAGGATAGATCACATCTTGGGTCACAAATCAAGCCTCGGTAAATTTAAGAAAATTGAAATCATATCAAGCATCTTTTCTGACCACAACACTATGAGATTAGAAATCAATTACAGGGAAAAAAAAACATAAAAAACACAAACAGATGGAGGCTAAACAATACGTTACTAAATGCCCAAGAGATCACTGAGGAAATCAAAAAATACCTAGAGACAAATGACACCGAAAACACAACGATCCAAAACCTATGGGATGCAGCAAAAGCAGTTCTAAGAGGGAAGTTTATAGCAATACAATCCTAACTCAAGAAACAAGAAACATCTCAAATAAACAACCTAACCTTACACCTAAAGGAACTAGAGAAAGAACAAACAAAACCCAAAGTTAGTAGAAGGAAAGAAATTATAAAGATCAGAGCAGAAATAAATGGAATAGAAACAAAGAAAACAATAGCAAAGATCAATAAAACTAAAAGCTGGTTCTTTCAGAAGATAAACAAAATTGATAAACCATTAGCCAGACTCATCAAGAAAAAGAGGGAGAGGACTCAAATCAATAAAATTAGAAATGAAAAAGGAGAAGTTACAACAGACACCGCAGAAATACAAAACATCCTAAGAGACTACTACAAGCAACTCTATGCCAATAAAATGGACAAACTGCAAAAAATGGACAAATTCTTAGAAAGGTATAACCTTCCAAGACTGAACCAGGAAGAAATAAATAATATGAACAGATCAATCACAAGTAATGAAATTGAAACTGTGATTAAAAATCTTCCAACAAACAAGTCCAGGACCAGATGGCTTCACAGGTGAATTCTATCACACATTTAGAGAAGAGCTAACACCCATCCTTCTCAAACTCTTCCAAAAAATTGCAGAGGAAGGAACACTCCCAAACTCTTTCTACGAGGCCACCATCACCCTGATACCAAAACCAGACAAAGATACTACAAAAAAAGAAAATTACAGACCAATAGCACTGATGAATATAGATGCAAAAATCCTCAACAAAATACTAGCAAACAGAATCCAGGAACACATTAAAAGGATCATACACCATGATCAAGTGGGATTTATCCCAGGGATGCAAGGATTCTTCAATATATGCAAATCAATCAATGTGATACACCATGTTAACAAATTGAAGAAGAAAAACCATATGATCATCTCAACAGATGCAGAAACGGCTTCTGACAAAATTCAACACCTATTTATGATAAAAACTCTCCAGAAAGTGGTCATAAAGGGAACCTACCTCAACATAATAAAGGCCATATACGACAAACCCACAGCAAACATCATTCTCAATGGTGAAAAACTGAAAGCACCCAATATATATGCTCAACCTATGTTTTTTCCTTTTAGGCTTTGTAGTACATAATTTCTTTTTCTTTTTAACATTTTTTTAAACATCTTTATTGGAGTATAATTGCTTTACAATGGTACATTAGTTTCTGTTTTATAACAAAGTGAATCAGCTATACATATACGTATATCCCCATATCTCCTCCCTCTTGAATCTCCCTCCCACCCTCCCTATGCCACCCGTCTAGGTGGTCACAAAGCACCGAGCTGATCTCCCTGTGCTATGTGGCTGCTTCCCACTAGCTATCTATTTTACATTTGGTAGTATATATAAGTCCATGCCACTCTCTCACTTCATCCCAGCTTATCTTTTAAAGTATGTTCTAAAAACGGAAAATGCTCATGTTAAGATAAAAAAATAAAAATAATCATATTAAACAGGTTAGTTCTAATTACCTGCTAAGTCCAGCAAAACCTCTGGCATATGGTAGGTGTTCAATAAATATTTGCTGACTGTATGAATAAATATTATCCTTCTCATATATCTGGGTCCTGTAGCCTAGCTCTATTTAAAAATATATGTATTGGGGCTTCCCTGGTGGCGCAGTGGTTGAGAGTCCGCCTGCCAATGCAGGGGACATGGGTTTGAGCCCTGGTCCGGGAAGATCCCACATGCCGCGGAGCTACTGGGCCCGTGAGCCACAATTACTGAGCCTGCGCGTCTGGAGCCTGTGCTCCGCAACAAGAGAGGCCGCGACAGTGAGAGGCCCGCGCACCGCGATGAGGAGTGGCCCCCGCTTGCCACAACTGGAGAAAGCCCTTGCACAGAAACGAAGACCCAACACAGCCATAAATAAATAAATAAATTTTAAAATATATATATATATATATGTATTTAGAAATATTAACAAAAAAGGATTTTTGTTTAATGTTTCGAAGTTCCAGATGCTTGCTACCCCTAGAATATGGGCAACCCCAAATTCTAATCAGGGATTGCACCAATGTTTGCAACAGAGGTTTTACCTATATCCGTTTAGCTCTAAGAGTTCTCTAGCCAGATTTGGTAATGAATTCAGTTGATTTTTGTCCTTAAGTACCATTTCAGAGACAGTACCTCTATTAAAAAGTAGTAACTCTCACATTGATAAGTAGCTTAATTAAATAAACTAATATTTAAAGGAACTTTTTATCCTTTAGTAAATCCTAAAGATGTGACTAGCTGACATCTATCTCAAAAGTTTGATTTTAAAATATTAGATTGTTTTTGTCCTATACCTACTTTTCTTCTTGTACAATAACTAACTCACACCCTAAGAGAATTCTGAATATATTCTGAGAAACCAAATGTTGGTTACCATATAAAAATGATTTTCCAAGGAGTCTTAAACTATGACACCAATAACTAACATTTATTGAATGCCATAATAATAAACATTTTACATGAATCTTCTTTAATCAATTAATGGACAAATTCTCAGCTGTATCCTTAACTCAGTGGCTGGCTAGACACTGCTCTGGTTTAGGTCACTGATTTTTAAACTGTGTTCAACCGGGCACTAAGGGCCATCATGGCTCCTGAACCTGGCTGGAAATCAGAATCAGCTAGGGTTGCTTTCAAAAACACAAATTCTCAAAGCCTACTAAGGTCTACTGAATTTGGATCTCTGAATTTTTTTTTTTACTGCAAGCTTAATATGATGGTAATACAGTCATGATGATAACGTAACCCAAACATCCAAAGGCGTTTGGGACTTCCTGCCTTAAAAAAGTTCCATGGTGACCTTAGAGACCACCCAGAGTGCAACCCCACATGCTGCCCCAAAATGTTCACCAACCAAAGCAGCCCCATTTTTGTCTGTTTTATATAATGGGGGTCTAAGTAAGATTTAGGCTTGGAGAAGGAGTAAGAGTAAAATGAGTTCTGCTACTTTCTCTTTTTAACCAGTTTACTACCAGATATCATCCGCTATAGCTTGAGATCAGTAAACAGTGCTTCTGATTGACTTTTAATCACTCCTTGTTTGTCTCCCTTCTCCATGATAAAAAAAGGAACACAGGAGTTATGGCTTTACTGTGTTCCTCTCAGATGCAAGAAAAACTGGCCTGGAGCCCTCATAGTAGTTCTAATGAAACTACCATCAAAAAACAGGGCTGGAGTCTCCAAATGATGTAATCTGGTTTTTGATTATCATCAGAGGTATGATGCTAACTTTCAGTAAATCCCTAAATTAGCTGACTACATAATGAAGAAAAACTACCTTAAACCGTATTTTAGAAGCCCAAATTCTAGAATACAGAACAGTGAAGAGAAAAAAAAAAAAAAGCTAGAGAACAAAAGACCAGGGTTATACTGATGATTTTGCCACTATCTAGTTACATGATTAAAGCAAATATTTTATTTTATGGATTCTGCCCCCTGGAACACATCCACAAAAACGCTAAGTCTCCCTAGAATAGTTCAAAAATTAAAAATCCTTTTCCGGTATAACTTTATTTACTATTGAGTTTCTAAATATTAGATATAATGTTATGGCTCTAATTAATACTTATGAGGAAATAAAATAGGAGATAATTTCTTATTTAATAGCAATATTCAGTCAAAGTTCTTATATTATATATCATAAAAAACTACTTACTTTGCAGTCAAAAGAAAATTAGGGCTAAACAGAAATCTATACTTGCTCTGATCTCTTCACTCAAGTGGAACTGAAAAATAGCTAAGTGAACAAATCTAAATTATAGCAGTATAACATCACTTAATTGCTCATAATTTGATTTACTCATTCTGTTTCTAAATAGCATAAAACATTGTTTGTTTGTAGTTCACTGAAAATTATTCCAGAGACATCTAAAACCTCTTTAATATTCTTCCTCTCAGTATATAAAACTTTTCTGGCATGGCGTCTCATTACCTTGTCCACACTATTTATTCCTGTCTGAACATTCAGCTCCACTCATTAGAATAAACATCTGCTACAAACATTATTAATGAGATACATAGCAAAGGATCCAAGCAAGTTACTAACTACGTGGGGTAATTACACTGTTCCGTATAAAATCCATTAGAGCAGTAAATACAGAAGCTCCCTAAACATATTATAAATAGCTTATCCATACAACAGCTATTTCTACAAGTCACCAAGTACATTTGTCAGGACATATAGAGCATGACCATACGTCGAGCACTCAGTTATAACAAAGGCATAGGATACGATTTTTTATAAGGAAAAAAAAAAGACTTAATTTACCTTTCAAATGTATACATTTAGTGAACTGCTTACATAAAAAATCCTATCAAAGTACCAGGCACTAAGCAATAACTTACAATGAATGAGAAGAAAAATGTATTTCAACTTTTATAATTTACTGAAGTAAATTTTAAAACAAAAATATCTTTATATTAAACTTATATATCCCTACCTTAAGTTCACTTTTACACTTTCTTATAAAGAAAGGAAAGATCATTTGAAATGTTAAGATAGTCTTTTTTAAGGAGAATGTATTCAATAACAGGTTGGCAAAAGGGCCAAATCTGCCAACCACCTGTTTTTGTAAATAAAGTTTTATTGGAACACAGTTCTGCTCACTTGTTCTGCTCATTTGTTTATGTGAGAGCAGCATGAGACAGCTGCTTTTGCACTACAAAGGCAGAGTTGAGTAACTGAGTCAGTAAAAATATTTACTATCTGGCCCTAACGGAGAACATTTGCTGAACCATGAATTAGATGAAAAACTTAAAGATAGGGGTTCTATCTTAAGCATTCCTGATCCATTCAGCAGTTGACACAGAGCCCTGGAGGTAACGAGCTTTCAGTATAATTTCTGAATGAATGAAAGAAGGGAATTCCCAGACCAGGGTTCAGGAAGAATGAATCTGTCTATAATTTCCTCCAAGGAGCATTATGCAAGTGTATCTCGCTTACTTAAATAGATGTGTTATAAAAAGCTGACTATAAATTACATTTCCATAAATGCCTAAGTGGCATTTTTTTTTAATTCCTGCAATAATTTTCCTTGTAAGACAAGTACCACATTTACCTTGTATATTCAGTTTTCCTTAAAGCAGGGATGCTTGTATATGTGTGGGGAATATATATATACATACACACATATACATATATACATACATACATATATATATATAAAAAATATATATAAAATACACAAGTCAGAAGATAAGTATATGCATGTGTAAATCAGTAGCTATCTTTTACTGAGTGTCTACTGTATGCTAATTGTTTTAAATTACTTTATTTAATCCTTTTACAAACAACTCTATGGGGGTAATGGATCACCCTTACCTTACATAAATCCAAACAAAAGTTCTTTCTTAGGGCCATCTAGCTTTATTCTGCCCTAGTGTATCATTTTCTTTGAACTATGCTTTTTTTTTTTTGGCTAAATGGTTTACATTTTTGTTTGGAAATTAAATGGGACAAAGAGTTGTGATCTTTTAAAATCTCAAAAATTTCACAACCACCATTAGTGTTTCCCTATCTTTCATGTGAAGACATTGGCAGCTTTTCAATTGGACTAATTCATCCAATAAACATTTACTGAATGCCTACCATGTGCCAGGCACTATTCTAGGCACTGGGGACACAGTGATGAAAAAGACAAAAGTCCCAGCCCTCATGAGGTTTGCTTTCATTATGATTATCAATTCACTACAAGGCTTTTGCTTGTCTGTTACAAATTATTCCCATAGCATTACTTTTTTCTTATGGTAAACCTACTCTGAGTTATTTTCTTTTACTTTATTATTGCATTACAATAGTAGCTACAGAAATATTAATATTAATATTAAAATCAAGTTGTATCTGCCCCACTCCATGTCTCTTTATGTATCTTTTAAGGTCACCACAAGGTAAATGTAGATGAAGACAGCATGATACAAAAGGTATGATTATCACTTTGACATTCAAAAACCTCTCATAAAAATTAAATGTAACCTATATCATCTTCAAAACACCTTTAAAAATTAAATGTGAAAAGCGGATCTTGAAGAGATATATCTTCTTTCCCATTTTCATTGCAACATTATTCACAATAGCCAAGATATGAAAACAACCTAAGTATCCACCAAGAAATGAATAAATAGATGAATAGATAAAGAAGATGTGGTATGTATATTTATGTATATATAGATATATATACACAATGGAATATTATTCAGCCCTGAGAAAGAAGGAAATCCTGTCATTTGTGACAATATAGAACTTGAGGGCATTATGCCAGGTGGAATAAGTCAGACAGAAAGACAGATACTGTACAATATCACTTATATGCGGAATCTAAAAAGCTCATAGAAACCGAGACCAGAATGGTGGTTACCAGGGGCTTAAGGGGTGGGGAAAATGGGGAGGTACTGGTCAAAGGGTACAAACTGCCAGTCATAAGACAAATAAGTTCTGAGGATCTAATGCACAACATGGTAATTATAGTTAAAAATACTGTATTACATACTTGAAAATTGCTACAACAGATCTTAAATGTTCTCACCACAAAAAAGAAATGGTAATTATGAGAAGTGAAAGAGGTGCAGCTAACACTACAGCAGTAACCACTTCGCAATATATAAGTGCATCAAATCAACAAGTTGTACACCTTAAACTTACATAATGTCATGTCAAATTATATCTCAATAAATCTGGAAAAAAAACTAAAGTATACATACATGTGTGTGCATGTGCGTATAAATATACATGCACTCATTATTCTAATTATATGTGTGTGTTTGTATATATAATACATACACTCCTAATTATTCTAAAATATTTTCTTCACTATGAAAAAGTTAATAGGACTTCTATATTAATATCTATATATGTACATATATGTGCATATATGTATATATATATACATGCAATGTATACATACATTCCTAATTATTATTAGGAATGTATGTATACATTGCATGTATATATATATACATATATGCATGTACTATATATACATACATGCATATATATACATGCACTCTTAATTATTCTAAA
Source organism: Eubalaena glacialis (assembly GCF_028564815.1). NCBI lineage: Eukaryota > Metazoa > Chordata > Mammalia > Artiodactyla > Balaenidae > Eubalaena > Eubalaena glacialis. The sequence goes on along the minus strand of NC_083727.1, from coordinate 69,077,075 downwards.
ACATTTTCTTCATTACGAAAAAGTTAATAAGAGTTCTATATTAATCTGTTAAAATAGTTATTTCAATTATTATAACATTTGCTGAATGAATAAATAATATAGCAAAGCTATAAAAAATGGATTACAAAAGAGAAAGAAAAAGTTTAATGTTACTGAGGAAGCAACTTTATGCTTTAATACTTATAAATATTTTTCAATGTAGGAATATGAAATTTGAAGCTCAGCTTTGTTGTAAGAATACAACAACCTTAAGAGTGTATAAAATTACAAAAAGTATTAGCAAGGATTAAGAGAAAAAGAAAACTATCGAAGGAACAAAATACAGAGTGAATCAGGGAGACTTAGTAATTTTTAGATTATAAACTGATAATACATCTGTTAATTTTAGAAGTGTACAACACCATTAAAGACAAGGTGGCAGGCAGCAAACATACCAAAAAGCATAATATTATTAAGAAAAAATACTTCCAGATTTAAACTTGGTATAGATTCATGTCAAACTAACATAACTCTGAAACCAAAAATTTAGCAGAATGAGAGTTATAACTGTAGTACACAGCTAAGAATACTAGCAAAACAAAAACTATACGATATATGAAACATGCTGATTTTGCTGCTCAAGTCACTCCCAGGAGTACAAACCTTCTCTAACAACAAAGCAATATTCTTCAAGCATTTGGGTTATTAGTGTAACTTTTTTAAGAAATCTAACTTACCGCGTACCATCTGCTTTCCAGCTTACTTTATATGGCTTCTGCTCCAAAAGTTTAATATTTTGCTTGTCCATGGAAATAGGCTGTGCTCCAGGGAATCCAGACCTTAAAGAAGAACACTGTATTACTATTATGGCTGGTGTCCATACAAAGCAATACATGTCTTAAACCAAGCTCACCTGAGTCACACATTTAGCACAATGTTTTCCCTATCATGAGATTAATGTCAATTGGAATAATATCAGCTTTCACAAAAATGCTAACAAAAGGTTATCATTTTCTTGACATTTTAGAACTCAAGTTAACAGGATCGTAATTGCCACTACAAACGATGACTATTGGGCTAATTTTTAAATATTAATACACATGATCTAAACAGTAAAGCACATACTGTTTACAAGTCTTTGTGTATCTACAAGTCTTTTACTTCAGGAAGAAGTTTAAATCTTGCCTCGACTACCTTACATTGCTCTAGACCCCATATTCCTCCATCATGACACTGCCAACTTGGCATAACTTTGCAGGGTTGGCAAGTTTCTCCTCAAAAGATGCCCAGAAGTGACAAAACAGGAGAAATTCAGGTCTAGATTAAAGTACACTGGCAAGGGCTTAACAGAACACTAAAACTGATATCACTTCATCATCATTTACATTTTTTAGTTAAAATTATTTCTAGTTTATTGATCTGTATGTATACCAGTCCAAAAGTTCTTTATATTAGGAATTTTTAACAATAATCCTGTTTCATCATGTTCCAGCTGTATTACAATTTTCTGCCACAGATAGCAATGATCAACAGAAATGGCCATAGACCAAGACCTGAGAGCAACGAGCAGTGAACTCTCTCTTGAATCCTCTCCCATGAAATGTCTGATAAATATCTTCAAGTCATGGTAAGGGGCAAAACATATTTAAAGCTGATTCTCCCAGGTTTCTGATGACAGAAAAACTGGAAAATGAGGCACATTCAAGTTTCACCTCTTCTCTCTTAATAAAATGATAAGGGCAACTAAAACATTAATCAGCAACAGTGGGACTTCCCTGGTGGCGCGGTGGTTAAGAATCCGCCTGCCAACGCAGGGGACATGGGTTCGAGCCCTGATCCGGGAAGATTCCACATACCGCGTAGCAACTAAGCCCGTGCACCACAGCTACTGCGCTCTAGAGCCCACAAGCCACAACTACTGAGCCCGCATGCCGCAACTACTGAAGCCCGTGCTCCGCAACAAGAGAAGCCACGGCAATGAGAAGCCCGCACACCGCAACGAAGAGCCCCCGCTCGCTGCAAGTAGAGAGAGCCTGCGCACAGCAACAAAGACCCAACGCAGCCAAAAAATAATAATAATAAATTTTTAAAAATAATAATAAAAATATCAGCAACAGTAGAATCAATCCCACAAAACAAATACCAGAAAGTGACAACAGTAATTTTCTATTCCACTAGGAAGACATGTGAGTCATCTAATTTTGACTCAAAAGTCTGGTTATTACACTGTTTATCTTGAGAAAAATATGATAAACTCTTGCTTGACATCTTTTTAAGAACTCTTTGTAAACATAGAAACTTCAAGGAGCAAAGAAGCTATGACACTCTTTGCATTAATGTTAAGTATTGCAGAATAAGAATAAATTTTATTTAAAACTTTAATTAATATTTAAAATGTTTATTACCCTTCCCAGCCACAGAATTGATGACACTTCTGTTGTACCTCTCCTAACTTTGGTTGAGTTGTTACTTGAGTTACACCTTTAACAGTTACGCCTTCCAAAAAAATAGCACCCTGAAAATAAAAGGAAAAGAAAAATACATTAGAGTTCAAATCCATTTATAAAGACCAGACTGAAAGACACATTTATTTTCAGAAATCTGAGCAAATATATGCAACAAATGGTCTGCTACAGGAGGTTCTACAAACTCCCCTGGGATTGTACACTAGTTTTCCTTAATACAGCATATGATTTTTAATGTACATATACAGGCCATTGTCTATATCATGTTGTCAAAGCATCCATGGGTACTACTCAGTAATCATAACAGCAATATTATCTTACCTACCATTTACTCAGAGCCAGGCAAAGTATCTGGCATTTTACAAACTGTTTCTCTAATCCTTATAACAATTCTGAAAAGTAGATGCATTATATTTATTTCACAAATGACTAAATGAGGCATAAAGATTTTATGTAATTTATTCAAGTGGTAAAAACAGAATTTGAACCCAGGTCTATACTATATACCATTCACCAATGATTCTCCATTCACCAATGATTCTCATTTAGGGAAGGGGGTGAGAAGTTGTGTCACTGATGGAGTTTGGATTTTGAGATAAAAACCTACAATACATACCTTTGTAAACTAGAATAAGAGTATAACAGTAGACAAAGCGGCTAAGCTACAGTCATTGGATGTATCAACATAAAAACTAAATATTACTCTCATCACTGAATTTTAAATCTAAATTCTTTAACTCGGAACTTCATAAAATGTCTTACTGTATTTCACCCATTTCACAGCAAGTATATTTTTAGAATATCACAGAGAAGTGAAGCAGATGGAGAATTTATATATCAAATAATAAAGAACACCCCTGGAAATTTTAAAGACCAAAAAAATAGTCTAGATTCATTTACAATTACTTTGAGACCCATAAGAGGGTTGGCATCAGTCTCAAGAAAAATCTATAAAACAACTCTAGCTGTTAACGTAATTAGGGAATAAAAAATATGGTCTGCAAGCTACAATGATCAACATTCTGGCAAAGATTTGGCAACCTGAACTACCTGGGAAGGAAAAAAAAAAAAAAAAAAAAAAGAACACATTATTTAGTCCACATACATCCCTGTCAAATCTAGAAGAGTCCTAAAGTCAATCCAGCAGACTACTTTTTGTCCCTAATTCTGAATCATATTTTATAGTTATCTAAAATGTCATCTACCTTGTTTTCCTTAAAGAGAGGTTCCATGAGCCAAAGGATCAAAGAATACCATTCCTCTCCTATTACACCATAACCTCTCTTTATCAGCCAATGAAATTCCTGTTTTAGAACCATTTCTACCATTAAATATAATAACTAAAGAAAGAAAACTTTCAAAGGAAAGCTTAACCAGGTGGATACGTTTTTTTTAACATATTTAGTAATTGAGATACTCAGATAACTTCAATATCCTGATAAAATTACATCTTGTACATACTAATTAAAAAAAGAAAGCATTACCTTTATTCTGAAGGTACTAATAGCACAGAATTTTTTTTAAGTTTTACCAATAACCTTCCCTGTAAACTCAACCTTTTTCATGAACACCCTGTACCCCATGTCTTAACTAGAAGCTAGCTCTCCACCAAGAAGACCACTCACTTTTCTCTTAAGTGAAAGCTACTCATTCTCCCACTGCCCAAGTCCCATGCTGGTAGTGTAAACAATTCTCTTATATCCTCACTGCTTTCCCGGCCTCTTTCAAAAGTTCCTCTTCCATTCAGACTCATTCAGCTACATCACTCAGCTAGATGTCAGGTAGAACAAACATCCACTGTGGTTGGTTGCACAACAGCTCTCTTTGTGGATGGGATGCCTTCCCCACCCACAAGCCATGTTACATGACATTAAAGATAACGTGCCACTCCAGCCAAAGTTGATGGGAGCATGAGTGAACCCCTAACTCTCTCTGAACCTATCAGGTTCTCTCTTCTGGTAACTTGGAATTTGGACTCAGAAAGTCTCTGCATGTGGCGAAAATTATAACACGTAAGCTTAGACATAGGATATTAAATATCCCTCGTAAACAAGGAATCAGAAATCTCCCAGGTAAACAAGGAATCAGCTATATTCCTGTGCTTGAGCTGCACCCATTTACTCATAATAAATTCCTCTTATTACTTAAGCTAGTTTGAGTTAGTTTCTGTTACTTGCAACCAGATAATCTAAATTAATAAAATGCTCTATCCTTCATATATTGACCTCTGGTCACTTCCGCACATTCATCAAAACAATCAGTATTTCTCACCATGCTAACTTCTGTCATTATATTGGTAACATCAACATCCATTGAGACAATCTGACCCATCAAACAACCTAAGCTTCACAGTTCTGTAATTTCTTTTTTAATGATCCTCTCATCTGTGCTTAGCTTGAACAACCTGCTCCATGGCCATATCATCCTCATTCCAGACTGCTCCAACTTTTGATTAATCAACTCAACTTACATTGATTGGGTACCCACAACATTTTAAATCGATATGCTCCTCTGACCTCTTTCATTAAACAGTTAACTTTTACTCTCACTAAGCTCACTTTTCAATTTCACCAAGACTAACAATCCTTCACTCCTCCCTTTCCAGTCTAACAGCTCCCCCATCCTGACCTTACTTCCTATTCAACCTAGAGCCTATCACTGATTACTTCAATTACCCTTCACCTGATATCCTCGGTGCTCTTTACCCTCTGATCCTTCCACCACACCCATACTAAATATAGCCGACCTTGGATCAACCCACCATTAATCTCCACTTCCACACACAGGCAGCTGAAATTTACTGAGGAAAAATCACAATCTCAGGGCTAAGGATGAGATTTCCCTCCCTTGCTGAAGACCTATTTCTCTATCTGCTCTTGAACTTCATTCCCTTTAATCTCCTCAGAAATTGCTCTATCATTAATTCCTCTATCATTTCATTTATTTTCAACTTCACTGATTCCACTAGCTCCTTATCCTCAAGTAATAGATATGCTTGAGTTTATTCCATACTAAAAAGCCTTTTCTGAATATGTCTGCATCAAGTAATCACCCTTAGTTACCCTTTTTGCTCATAACCAAACTACTCGAATAGTCTGTACCAGTGTGCAGATAAGAGTTAACGTAATAGGACTGCTTGCAAGGTTGGCCCCTGGATGGCATCTGGGAACATGACTCCCAGTGTTCTCAGTCAACTGATAAGGCTGGTTCATCACGCCTAAACTATTTGTACAGATAATAGTTTATGCTGAACAAATGTTTTCCTTCTGGGATTCTGGAATATTGATACACGCTAGGCACAAGCTGCCTACATGACCAACCATGCATAAAAACCTTGGGCACTGAGACTCTAATGAGCTTCCCTAGACAGAAACATCACACATGCGCTGATGCATTTCTACCGCTGTGGGAAGAGTGAGCTCTGTACGACCCCTCGTGGGAAGGAGAGAGCATAAGGAAGCCTGCACATGGACTCCTCGAAACTCCACTTGTCTTTTTCCCTTATGATCCAGCAGGATATCCTTAGTACACTGCTGCGTTAAATCTTAGCTGTGAGTACAACTATATGCTGAGTCCTAGAGAATCTCCAAAAGCAGAGGTGGTACTGAGGACCCCTAACACAACTGTCTCCTTTTTCTCACCTCCCATCAGCTGCTTAAAATCACTAGTCTGCCCTGGCCCTGCTGTACCACAGAAAATTATCCTCAGATAGACACTTCATATCCTTACTGTATTTGTCCCCTCTATGACTTTTCATACTATTAAATCATCCATATAGATCACTACATAACTCTAAACTATTTTTCATATTTCTTTGTCTTTTTGTGCTACATCCAGGAAGAATTTCTTAGCTAGATCTTCCAGCTTGATAATTTCCTCCATAGCTAACTTCAGTCTGCTATCCAACCCACCTACTGACATTTTTCTTTATTATTATCATTTCTGAGGTCTCTAACTGGTTCTTCTCCATAATAGCTTGCCATTATTTTATGGATTGATATCCTCTCTTGTCTTCTAAAGAAATGTTCTGTTTGCTTTTTATAAACTGTTCTCTTCAGTGCTAGCTAAAAAGAATGAGGTAGTTCTATATGTACTAGGAAAAGAGAAAACTTCACTTCTTACCCTATATACTTCTAGATGTTCACATTTTTATTTTACAAAGAAAATTGATCTGTATGTCACTTGTGTACACTTTTAAATTAAAGAGACAGATAGATAGGTAAGTAATTGTGGAGAAATTCTTTTAAGATAACAAAAATGCCAGTGGTAGGGTAAAAGTTGAAGGATTATTTGTTTTCAAATTTTCTTTAATGTCAGTATATTATTTTTATAAATAAAAACATATTTAATAATTTTAGTATTTACTAGTTATGATTTGAAAAGAGGAGAAACCTACCAAAATGCATAAGGCTTCAGAATTTTCTTTTTTCATAACTCTACCTTTGGAAGTATAAGCTCAAATAGTCTTGAAAATTACCATCGCATTGTCAGTCAGAAATCAAATCTAACTGCTTTCTCCAAAAACAAAGAAGGGAAGCATTCTGCTTTTGGCAATGGCAGACTAGTTTATTTAGACAAATTTTGCAGCCATGAGAAATGCTAGACAAAAATGTTAAAAGCACCTGTTTTAAGATATCAGAGAATTAGAAAGGCAGTAAGGACCTGAAGGGCCAAGAACTCAGAAGGAAGGGAAGACCTGAGAGATGAGACAGACATCTGGCATAGCTTTTCTCCTCTAGGATTTTCCCCTAAAGGCACTGTTTCCAAATTGGTAGCTGAGAGGCTACGAAACTGAACAGAACTTTCAGCATTTATCACAAGAATGGGAAAACAAAAATTGGAGTACCAGGTCACCAAGGAGAGGGGTCTTGCTTAATGCTCCAGGCTTTCAGTTAGAATTCCCAAGGGGCCACACTCCAGAATTGGGGTGAATCAAAAACAGACCAGCCCCCCAAAACTAAAGCCTAGCTTCTAAACAGTTCAATTCTTGACTGAGTTAAGATGTTCTACTCCTAATCCTGTGTAGGAGCAAAGGTAAATCTTCTCTGAATGAAGAAAACAGGATGCAGAACCTCAAATTATTTCCACAATTTTTCATACATAATGTCTAGTAAGCAGAAATACCCAGGTATTTAAAAAAAGAAAAAAAAAACCTACAAGTGACTAGAAATCAAATGAATACACGAAGAAAAACTAAAAAAAGGATCCAGAGAGTATCCACATATTAGAGTTATCTGACATAGGCTTTAAAATAGGCTTAATAGGGAGTTCCCTGGCAGTCCAGTGGTTAGGACTCAGCATTTTCACTGCCATGGCCCAGGTTCAATCTCTGGTCAGGGAACTAAGATCCCACAAGCCGCATGGCCAAAAAATTTAAAAATAAAACAAAATAAAATAAAATAGCCTTAATAAATTCAAAAACCTAAATGACAAGATACAGAATTCCAGCAGAGAACTGAAAGTTACTTTAATACTCAAACTGAAATTCCAGAAGTGAAAGTAAAATAACTGAAATTAAGTACTCAACAGATGAATTTAACAGCAGCTTAGACAAAGCTAAAGAGAGAATTAATACACTGGAAGATAGGTCAGAAAAAAAATAACCAGACTGAAAAAAATGAAACGAAAAAGTGGAGAATATATAAAAGAACATAGGAAACATTTTAAAAAATAATAAAATTTAAAAGTTCTATTGAGTAGAAGGAGAAAGGAGAAAGAATGAATCTAAAACAATATTTGAAGAGATAATGGTCAAGAATTGTCTAAAACTGATTTAAAAATCCAATCATAGATTCAAGAATCACTGTAAGTAGGAAGCAGGAAAAATACAAAGAAAATCACAGGTAGAAACATCATAGTAAAACTGTTGAAAATCAAAACCAAAAAGAAATTATCTTCAAAGAAGTAACTTCTCAACAGAAATGAATTATGGAATAATATCTTCAACATACCAACCCAGAATTCTAGAATCTGGATTTTGAAGAACAACTGTTCTTTAAAATGATGGGGTATATAAAGACATTTTCACACAAATGCTGTAAGAATGTGTCACAGCAGATCCACATTAAAGAAAATACTGAAGAGAGTGCTTCAGTTAGAAGAAAAACTATGCAAATGGAGCCACAAAAATACACCAAGAAATGAAGAGCACCAGAAAGGATAAATATGTGGGTATAGCTAATGAATATTAACCATATAATGATGATGATGATGATGTATTATGGGATTTAAAGTATAGAGAGAATTAAAATACACAATACCAAAAGGGCAGTAAGAGATCAATGGACTCAAAAGTTCTTGGATTCTTGCATTATCTAAAAAGTGGTAAAAGTACTAACATTTACCAGACTTCAACAGTCAAAGATGCATAATGAAATCTTGGGTAACCACTAAAAAAATAGAAAAGGAATGTATAACAAGCATGGGTTGGGGTGACAGAACGATAAAAATAATTAAGCATAAAGAAGGCAAGAGGACTTCCCTGGTGGTGCAGTGGTTAAGAATCTGCCTGCCAATGCAGGGGACACAGGTTCAATCCCTGGTCCAGGAAGATCCCACATGCCGCCGAGCAACTAAGCCCGTGAGCCACAACGACTGAGCCTGCGCTCTAGAGCCCGCGAGCCACAACTACTGAAGCTCGCGCGTCTAGAGCCCGTGTTCCGCAACAAGAGAAGCCACCACAATGAGAGGCCCACGCACAGCAATGAAGACCCAACGACGAAGACCCAACACAGCCAAAAATTAATTAATTTTTTTTTTTAAGGCAAGAAAGGAAGATAAAATGGACCATACCACAAGTGGGATAAACAAAAACAAACAAACAAAAGAAAATAGTGAGATAGTAAGTTTAAATTATATCAGTAAAATAAATGTACATAGACTAAATATTCCAATAAGGCAAAAACTGTTGACTAGGTAAACAAAACCCAGCAACATGATGCTTATAAGAGTCATACCTTAAATAAAGGATTAATAAAGGCTGAAAGTAAAAAGATAGATACAAGGTCTTCCATACAAACACTATCCAAAAGAACACTTGTACTACCATATAAATATCAGATATTTTACAATGCTAAAAGTTAAGACATTGTAAAGATAAAATAATCTGTTATACATATTTGTATAAACCAAATATCACCTCAAAATATATAAAGCAAAATCTGACAGAACTACAAGGAGAAATAGGTAAATCCACAATCACGGTGGGGAATTTTTAAACACTCCTCTTAGTAACTGACAAAACAAACCAGGGGAAACTATGTTTGGGATTTTATTTTATATGTCATTTATTCCCCTCAAGATACATGTTCATCTTAGCTAGTTTCCTCTTAATGATGCTGGAGCTCATTTGCAATTATAGGGATTTAATCGTGCTTAAGATTATAAAATAAATGTCATTTTTAAGACACTTTCTGATGGCAAAGAAAAATAAATGCTGCAAACTTGACCCTATTTTGTAAAAATAGTAACTGTTTGTTTTAAACTCTTTTACACGTTCAAATACTAGATCATAATTCAAAAACACATTAAGCATATGCTCATGATTAATGTTATTCTTAAAAAATACAGTTGAATTCCCTCACAGAAGTGATAAGAGGGTAATCATCTATATGTCATATTATGCTATTAGACTTTCTTTAGAATGTGATTCTTATTTTTCTAGGTATGTGATTCAGTAATTTCAGATATCTAAGTCCAGAAAATGAGTTAGAGTAAAAAACTAAGTTATTTTTGAAATTATTTCCATGTTTCAAAACAATTTACACTTTCAGCAGCCGCTGAGTCTTGAAGTTTGAAATGTGTAAATGCATATTAAAACAATGTTTTTCAAACAAGAGACTTTTTTTTAAGCCCTAAATAACTGTATTTTATTATTTACATAAAACAAGGCATTTTCTTCCTTGCCTGTCAATCAATGCCTACTAATAAATGAGTTGTGGGATTTACTGCTCAACCATGATATCCCACACACCTTAATTATTAACTTTATTAACAATGAATTACCGCCACACTTTCCCTGACTTTACCCTTTGGCCTACACCATCTACTTGTGTATGTACAAGTACAACCAGCAATCTTCTCAACATCTCTCCTGTCCTCCTGAGAAAAGAAGGTAATGCCTGATGTTTTTTCTTAGGCCTTTTATTTCTAGAAGATTAACAGGAGTTGACTATAGAAGAAATAAGAACCTTCTGAGTTCAACTTTACAGAAAAATATGAAAACACCACCCATGGAAAGGAGCAGAATTTATATGCAAAGTTATTTTAACTATGGGACAATTTTGTAAAGCATCAGTAAAAATTTTCACTCCATATTTAGTTGGAATCTCACAATACTTTGCAAAGAAACAATAAATTCTCAATCTAACATCTAAGAGTTCTTTGGTTTACCTAAGAAACAAAAACAGGATGAATTTATATAACTGAAACTTTTCTTGTAGAAAAGGCAAAGATTCGTGCCTATCAAGAGTCTTTGGAAATAACCAGAATGAAATAATCTAACAAATCTAGCTAAACATAGTTAACATTCCATTTGCATAAATCTCAACGAAGCTGTAGAAGAAAAGGTAAAGACTATAATAGTATTTTTAAACATTACCAGTTTTAAACGTTCTTTTCTCCTTTTGCCAAAGGAGGCACTCGACCCAGGTTCTGATTCCTTTTTTCCATCCTCGTCCTCATCTTCGTCTTCATCATCCTCAAAACACCAATCTGGCAATAGAGGTGGGGGTGGTGCTTCCTCTATATCACCATAGCGACGAAAAAGTTCTTTCAAATAATCACCCTTATAAATTCCCGGTGGTCTGGCTTGAGCAAAAGTAGCAACTGCTGCTTCAATACTATGGAAAATAAACACCATGCAATTTCCTCACTACTCTCCATTTATGCAGATTTATCAAAATTCACTTGTTACATTTAAGGCTATTATACAAAGCATAATAGAGGTTTTCTAAAATGGACAAATCACAGTTCCCACGCTCAAGGCATTCAATCTATTAAGAGATAAATTCATTCTGAAACATTTTTAACATAAGTACATGGGAATTTCCTAAACTCTAGAGGTAAACTGCAATGAGTGTATAAACGAGACCGGGTAGAGTCTGTAAGGAATTTAAGTAAACCCTTGAAGTTTGAGGTCTGACTCTCAGCGAAAACATCAAAGAAATGTGAATAGCAATATGAAAAGAAAGTAAAAGCATGCTGGTTTTTCAGGAACTTTCAACACACCCAGGCATTAAGAGTACTGGTCATCAGAGAGAGGCTAAGCATAGGCTGAGTCTGACATAGGAGTCTATATCGTGTAGCATTACTGTGTAGAGCATCTGAAAGGCCAGAAAGGAAGAGCTAGAAGTGCATGCAGTAGAGAACCCCCAAGGATGAATGAGCAGGAAAATATACAATCACATGTGTACTTCAGCTGATTATATTCAGAGAAGGATCTACTGCGTGAAAGGCTTTGTAAACAAAAGTAAAGACCTTCAAAGTAAATGAGGAAATTCAGTTAGTAATATCCCATTCTCTAATCTCTCAGAATCTAAAAAGACACTTTACAAATAACAGCTGCTCATAGACATGCTTATTGGTTTAAACAGAGTAACTCTGTCCCCAAAAATACCTTTTCTGTATAGCATTTAAGTTTTTCCTAGTACTCAATAGGTATTTTTAAAAGGTACTATTAAAAATGAAAAGAAAAACAATAGTAACCTCCAAGGTGAAAACATATACAAAATATTGGGAGAACTTGTCTCTGATAATTCTGTAAGATGTGAAAAAAAATCTGGAAAAGAAAATGCATAGTATACGGGATCCATAAGCACTCAAAATGCTACTTAGTAGAAAACACCAGGTAATGAATGGTGTTCAAAAGATTAACCAAATCTAAAATGAAAACCACTTGAATCAATCATATTACTCATGACTTCACCAAAAACCTGGCAATATAAAATGCTAAAATTGAAAAATCAATAAAAAATTTTTATCAATTACTAAATATGTCTTCTTCCATTATAACAAGAAACAAATACCTCCAATCCATTTTCTCCACCAAGAAGGCACATATGAGGAAACCAGTGCGATTGAAACCATGGGTACAATGAACACCTAGAAAATAAAACAATTTTGATTTAATAAATCACTTTAGAGGCTACGTTTTACTTTAAAACCCCAAACTGCAATCAAAACATTTCAATCATTTTATAAAATAACTACATTTTTAAAGCTTAGCCTTCTTTTATAACTATTAAACCTGTCAGCTTAAATTGCTTAGAAAATCACTTACAGCAT